>NC_041020.1:44255520-44558550 GCF_004193775.1 Glycine soja
AGATCCAAGTTGGAACAATTGAGAATATTAGCGGTGTTAAGTGAAATAAAATAGTGTTAATATTTTATGATATTTATGATTATGATACAAGGAAAAATGAAGCCCGACTGTTTTTAACGTTATTAGCAAGGGGCAGGGGCACGGTTGTGTCTAGCGCTGTCTGAACAAAAATACAAAAATACTAATTTCGTAGCTTCTGCATTGGCTCGTCTAAGGAAAAAAAATGATAAGTTGTTGAGAGCCACCAGTAGATATAATTTAAATAACCGAGTTCTTTATTTTATATTAATTGATTCTTATAATATCATATTATATAGTTAAATAACTCATATATATATATATATATATATATATATATATATATATATATATTTTGTTCAATGCTATAATTTTAAATAATCTTAAATTATCTCCTTAAATAGTAAGAAAATACTTTTTTACTCATAAACAACCTAAATCACTTCCAATGATAAAAAAAATAAACAATTTGTCAAGAATCAATGTCTTAGAGGTGCTCTTGGTGGTGAGAGATGAAAGGAAATTTCTTCATACACCTCAAAAAAATTCCACAAACACTCCCTCTCATTATGGAAAATGCCTTTGCAGGGTGGGACTATTAACATTTTTTTTTTGTATTTTTGTCAATGCTATATTATCATGTATTTTTAAAAAAAAACATGAGAAAAATGAGGGCGAATACACGGTGAGGTTCTGAGTGACAAAAATGGCAAGGCTGCAAGTGCGAAGGTGTAAGATGGATGGAAAAAGGAGAGGGCGAAACACAATGAGGTTCTGAGTAACAAAAATGGCAAGGTTGCAGGTGCAAAGGAGGAAGATGGATGGGAAAAGGTGACGAGGAGAAGATACAACAAGAAAAACATGGTCTCTTACTTCTTCACTCATTTCCCTGATAATTTCTAGAAGAAACAATTCTGGGAGATTTTTCGAAGATATGGTGCGGTTAAGGAGATTTTAATTGCAGTAAAGAGAAACCGTTGGGGTAGACAGTACGGTTTTTTACGCTTTGTGGATGTGAAAAATCCGAAGCGTCTGGATACAAGGGAGATGGGATCTAGCAAACATAACAGAAATTCTGGGATGGAGGATGAAAATCAAACAAAACCTAAGAGTGGGAGAAAGGGCAAAGTGATAGCTGAGACAAATATATACTCTAAGGAAGGGGAGAAAGCTTACCTAAAGGGAGCGACTTAACCAGGTTGGGGAAGGAAGAACACAAAGGAGCCAGGCACATTAGGGATTGGTATTGACATTGAGATTGAAGATACACATATGGAATGGTTAAAGGAGTATTTGATAGAGTAAATGAAGGATTTGTCCACTTTTGAAAGGCTACAAGACATAAATTCGCTGGGATTAACATGCGATGTATTGGAGATGATATGATCCTAATATCGGGGATTGGAGAAAAGGATGCTAGGGAGATGATTGACAAAGGAAGAGATAATTTGTTGTCCGTCTTCCAAGCATCGTGACAAACTTGAGGTTGACATGGGTTTGTGTCTATGGTGTGGGGGACAAAATGTTTCTCTATTGCAGTAGCACCATTTGGGGGTTTAGTTAAGATAGATGCTAAAACGAAGACCTTCTAGAGACTAGAGTTAACTCGTCTCCTCGTGAAGACCACTGCGGCGACATTAATTGATTATTGTAGCCAGATTTAGATTAATGGTTATAACTATACTTTGAGAGTGGTGGAAGACATTAGCCCATCACCAATCACATGCTCATGTTGGAGGTGGAAACTAGATAGAAGTGAGGCATCTTCCATGAGTATCAGGAATTTGTTGATAGGGAAGGGGTGATTTTGGAAACACAACCAATGGTGGATGTGAACGAAGCTAGTAGACATGGCAAAGGCATGGAAGTGGTAGAGAATGGTGATGAAGGCTATGATAGTGGCACAGAGGTTGCAGAGGGCGAAGTTGATCGCTATAACAAAAAAATGGAGGTGGCACTTGTACGTTTGGTTAATCTGTCCCTCCAACTAATGGACATTGACTAGGGGTTGGTGAAGGATCGGGGTCGAAAAGCAGGAGAAGGTGGTAAGTAATAGAGACAATTTGGGGGATAAAGGTACTGAGGAAACGGGAGGTAGTATGACCTACCTACAAGCTAACCAAAATAGGGGGAACCATATTTTGTCTCAAGCGCTTAGTTCCTCTCAATGTCTACTTTTGAATTCAAATTATCAAGACCAATACGTGGCTGAAGTGGATTGTGAAGGGGTGGGACAAAAGTTGGAAGGCCCAATAAGGTGGGAGGGGATCTGGACTGTGAACCCAACAATAGCCCAAAGTTGGAAGGCCTAATCATTTGCGAGGGGAGCCCATGCAAAATATGACTCCTTTTATCTTGGCTCGTGCAGTAAGTAGAGATGAGTTGACTACATTCTTGGGCCTAAAAAAAGAAAAAAGAAAAAAAATTGGGAGAAAAAAGTCCTCAGAAGATGGAGGATAATAAGAAACACAAGGCACATCAAGAGGTGGAAGACCAGAATGGATCATCTTCATGCCAACAGGATTCTACCTAAAGGTTGTAATTCCTCATTCATTACATTTATTCCAAAGAGGGAGAACCCCCAAAGCTTGGGTGACTTTCATCCTATTTCTTTGGAGGGATGTATGCACAAGATTTTGGACAAGATATTTACTAGGAGGTTAAAGAGTGTGCTGCCAAGTGTGCTTGATGATCGACAAATTGCATTCCTAGGCGGTAGAAATATCCTCAATGGTGTGCTTGTGACAAATGAGGTGATTGATGAGGCAAGGAGGAAGAAAAATAAGTGTATATTGTTCAAAGTTGATTATGAAAAAGCCTGTGATTTAATGTCTTGGAATTTTTTGCTATACATGCTTACTGGGCTTGGCTTTGGGATAAATGGGTTGAGTGGATTAGTCAGTGTCTCATGTCAACTTATATTTCAGTGCTTGTAAATGTGAGCCCATTGGAGGAATTTGCTCCATAAAGAGGTCTTAGACAAGAAGACCCACTTGCACCCATCCTCTTAACAATTGTGACAAAAGGCTTAAGTGGGATGATGAGAGTGCGGTGGATAAGGAGTTTTTTGCGGGATACTCCATAGGTACAGAGGAGGTAAAGGTGGATTTGCTTCAATATGCCGATGATACCACATTCATTGGAGAAGCAATGGTGGAAAATGTTGTCATGATTAAGAGCGTCTTGAGAAGAAGAAGAAGAAGAATAGTGTAGTGCGAAAAGTAAGCAGTGTTTTAGCTTACGAAGTAAGAAAGATCTTTTTTTTTATCTTTTTTATATTTCACTATCACGATATTTAAAGCCAAGACGGAATCACTGTACATAATTTTCTTTGTTTTAAATAATTTTAATTTGTGAAAGTGAAACTATAGAAAATTACTCAAGAATTGTTACAAAAGTCAATCATAAATGCATGAATGGATGAGGGTATTAAAAAATATTGGCTTAAATGCAATTGGTCCTAGGTATCAATTTGGACCCACAAATAGGAATCCACGAGGATATTGAATCTCACAAATAGGGATTTTTTTCCCCTTGGGGACGGAAATAAATATTTCTCCTAGACGCAATAGGAACGAGACAGGGATTACATTTCCCGTCCCATGAGATTCCTGCCCTACGAAAATTACATGGTTACTCTTTATATTATTTGTTATTTAAATTTTAAATATTAAACTATTAAGGATTGGTTTTATATTTTTAATACACTTAATCAATGCATACACAATTACACATGATACAACACATCAATTAACAAAACAACAAAAGTCTATTCTTAAATTTACTTGTATTAGAATTTAAAATTAATATTTTTTTAATTTTGGGGGAATCGCGGGGATGGGGACAGGTGAAAAAAATTTCCCACGATAGGATCGGGGATGGGGTTTAGTTGGGGGCGGGGACAAAGAGCAGAAGAGTATTCCTCGTCCCTATCTCATCCCGTTGGCATCCCTAATTGGTCTCTGATTTTTAAAATTCATAATTTTAATTCCTTTATTTTAAAATAGAGACATTTAATCTTTATATTTTTAAAAATTGTAATTTTTAGTTCTCATATTTTAAAGTAGAGACGATTGATTTCCAATTTTAAAAAATCGATTATTTTAGTTTTTCTATCAAATTGAAAACGTTGATTATTAAAAGATTAATAGTACTTATGACATTAATTAGACAAATAATTTCATGTGACATAACTTTTGAGTCATATCATATTAATTCATTTACCGATCAACATTTCAAATTTGAGAAAAGTATTAAAATCACAAATTTTACATAACTAGAAGATTAAATGTTTTTATCTTAAAACAAAAGAACTGAAATTACAAATTTTTAAAAATAGAGAAACTAAATATCTTATTTTAAAATATAAACATCAAAGTTGTAGATTTTAAAAAATAGAGAAACTAAAATTATTGCCAAAAATATTTACACGACATTTTTTATGTTAAATTCCAAGTTAATAATATATTCTTCAGCCACGGTTTATACGAGTAATATTTTTAAATTTTGAAGTTATGAGTTTTATTTTATCTTTATAATAAATCGAAATAAGCCTTTGTCTTAATAGTTAACTTAAATTTTTCTACTAATAATTTATTTTAATTACGTTATTACTAAACACAATGCATTTTGTTGTTATTTATTTCAAAAATATAAAAATCAAAATTAAGAAACTATCTCGAAGACAGCCAACAAAATAATAAAAATATAACTAAATTGTAATTTTGGTACACTTTAAGTCCTTATCTACAATTTTGGCCTTTTAATTTTTTTTTTTGCGATTTTAATTTTAATATTTTAAAAAATTTACAATTTTAATCTAATTCTCAATTTTGTATATGTTTTATTCATAATTTTAAAATCCAAACGGGTGATTAGCTTGGTTAAGACACTAAATTAGTATTTGTGAGTCACTCATTAATCCACATGACCCAGTTTTTATCAAAAAAATAAAAATTTTATATCGTTAAGAAAAGCCAAAAAAAATTACATCACAAATGAATATAATTTTACAAGTTCCTTTTTAAGTTCAAAATCATTAACATTCATCTATGAGATTCTAAAAAAAATATTCATTAACAACTAGTGATAAAAAATATGAAATAATAAAAGTATGATAAATTTAGGCATAAGATCCAATTTGATCCTTAGTCTAATAAATTCTTTAAAGTATCATCAAAAAATAATTCAATCAATTAAAATAAAATAACAAGCATATGCAAATTTGAGTATTAGACCAAAATTTCAAATTCATAAAATGTGAGAGTATAAGTCTGCAGGAAAAAAAGAAGAGAAAATCAAAATCAAGGATAAAAATTTAAAGATTACTAAAATTGTAATTTAGCATAAAAGTATTTTGCTACCAAAGCAACCATATCTCGATTTAACTAACCATCTCGAAGCCCGCCAATTAATTATACGAGGTGTCCGTTACTCGTGAGGCGTTTTCGGTCAATAGTCCATTGGACAACATACCAAAAGTTAGACGGACTAAAGGCCCACTAAGAACATTGGATCTTTGCTTACTTTTGTATCTACAAAATATTGAACAACGCTGCTATTTTTGTCCATAAAATATAATAGTTTTAATTCAATTATATTCAATGTTAGAACCTTTTTTATGTCATATTTCTATCTTACTTTCACAAAATGTTGTTTTTTTTATAACAAACATTACATACTTACATGCATTGTAGTGCTTATTTTCTTGTGTCTATTATTTGGATTCTGAAGTAATGAGATGTTCTTGTTTCCTTACCTTATGTCTTGTTCAATCCTTCTTAAACTATAAAGATAGAAAATAGATTTCTCTCTCCTATTTGTAATTATTTGTATTTGATCAATTTTATTTCTTATATTCATGATTAATCATTCACTATGGTGAAGAATTGGGCTCCCACTTTGGGACTAAAATATGACGCCCATGTTCAAAGTGAATGTTGTTTTAAATATCTTTTACTATAGGTTTTAAAAGTTCATTTTATCTTCTGAGTTTATAAAATTGATAGTAAATAAATAAAAGTAGTTGTCAATTAGTATGTCAATAATCACACGAAAAAATATCTAAAAATTTTATTTACATTAAAATTAATTTTAATCTCTTTTATATCCATTCTTAAGAAAAAAAGGAATATATATTTTAAAATAAGTAAAAAAAAGAAAGTGAAATTTAAACATCTTTTAAGAAAGAAAAATATAACTTGCTCTAACATGATTTAACGAGTCATATGTAAGTTTATATTCTTTCGAAAAAGTAATGAAGATTTATATTCTTTCTTTTTTTTGGAGCATTGAAATTCAATGCATGCCTTTACATTGATAATGAGTTGGATCAAATGATCTTGGCCTTGGACTTTGTTCCCTATAAACCCTTCAAATATATGAAACTCTAGAAGCCCTGGGTAAAAAAAAACTATGTATTACAACTGTATACTTTATGTTCTAAATTTATGCAGAACCTAATCGAGTGTCGGTGGGACAATCCTCTCAAAATGTCCACAAATGGGAAGAGGGATTGTTCCATGACTCCAAGGCTTTTAGCAAAGCTTTTCAGATGCTTTTTTTCCCCTCAAATGCCGTGGATGATGTGATGAGTATCCAAAGGCTTTGTAGAAATCAATTCCCATCTTATGATTGCCATTAATATATATATATATATATATATATATAAAATCAAATTACATATAATTATTATACCATTTTATAACTTTTAACTGAATAATATTTTCTTAAAATTCATTGTTGAATTGAAAATTCATTTCATATAGATCACATATAAAAAATTTAAATTAATTCAAAATCATTTATTACCTCATTCATATAAATCAACATAAAAATTAATTTTATATCAAATTATAAAAATTATATAATAATTGTCAAAATTACATCAATATAATTTAATCATTTATATATATATATATATATATATATATATATATATATATTCATAAATAAATACAAATTATATATGTGTGTTTTTAGAAAAATGTCTTTATTCAATTTCATATCCTCATAAATAATAATTCTATTATCTGTATCCATATCCATTTGGATATGTATGTATTTGTATCTGAATTCATTATATATATTTTAGTTAACTTAAATATCAATTCTTATAATGTATTTATTGAGGAAACTATTAATATATGATTGTTATTATATTTATATTTTATAATATTAAAATTTGTGGCTTGTGCTAAGTGAGTATTGATTGTGCTCTCACTTAGTTTGAATAATTTTTTGGATTCATTTAAAATTATAATATTAAAATTTGGCGATAGAAATATAATTAAAATAACATTGATTAAATATTTATTATATGAATTAATTCAAAAATATTCAAATAAAATTTTAACTATGAAGCATTAAAAAATATTTAGTTTATTTAAAAAATAGAATCTTTCAAAAATTGATTGTATAATATACTAAAAAAATTATGTGAATATCAATGAAATTAAATATTGTAATGTTTATATTCATGAAATTTTGAAAAGAATTATTCATACTATGTACCTATTCAATATATATATATATATATATATATATATATATATATATATATATATATATATATATATAATTTAATTATTTTGAATATTTTTTGAGAATACTCGTTAAAACTCAATCCGATTACTGTCCTTGATTGAAATCGTGGATATGCATGAAGCCATCATAGTACCAATGAGAAAAATACATACATTCAATATAACATAAAATTTTGTGGTGCATAAAACTCAATTTTTATGGCCCCTCGTTGCGTCTTATAAGAAAATTTAGTTATTTTTTAATGAGTTTGGTTACAAATGTATGAGCATAATCTGATACTAACCAATTATTGTACGCAAGCCCCATTTTAGTAAGATAAAGAGATTTGATATTCTGTCTTTTATGGTGAATATCTAATAAAGTGTAAACAACAACATCCGTGGGTTTTAATAGTTAGGTGGTATGTCGGAGGCCAAAACAAAAAATCAAAAGTGCCAATGTTATCAACTTAAACTAATTTTAATATAAACTTTGGTAAAAGCATATTTATTTGTTATGAAAAAGTAACTTGCACAAAAACACAGCATTGTGACGGGATTGCATTTTTTCATAATTCTTTTAATACATCACTATTGCTCTACCATATATCGATTTGATAAGTCAGCTTGGTAAATTATAGGACAGCATTTAATAAATAAATGAGAACATGATAGAACAACATGAGTTGGTACAAGACGGAAATAGTTTTGAGTAGATGAAAATAAGTTGGCAGTGTTTGGTTCAATAGATTTAGAGTTGATTTTTTTTAATTAATGACATTTATTGTATTATTTTTTACTTATTTTTATCCATTTCCCCGCTATCAATCTCTTCATCTCGTTTATATTTGTCTTTAATCAAACACCTCTCATTTTTACATTATTTCTCACTTATCTTTAGTCATTTTTTTCATCCATTTTATTTCTCATTTTCTCCCAAGAAGGTGGAGTTATATAATCTAATTGTGAATCTATGTAGAATTTAATTGGAATACACTAATGGTGTAAAAAAAAATATATTGCTTTTTTTACTGCAATTTTTTTTATATCGTTATTTAATTGTGAATTTTTATATAATTATAAATTGTTAAATTGTCTTTATATTATATTTAAAAAGGTTATAAATATATCTGAATTAGTTTAATTTTTTTATTCAAAAGAAAAACTTTAGAATATATTGAATAAAACTTTTTTTTTAAAAAAAGATAAATTTTTTGGTATCGAAAAAAGAAGATAATTTAAGCATTACTAATACTTATCTGTTATATATATATATATATATATATATATATATATATATATATATATATATATATATATATATATATATATATATATATATATATATATATATATATATATATATTAAGACTTGAAATGCATTCAACTTATAAGTTGAATAGAAGAACAACCAATTCAATTCAATTCAACCCTCTTGTGAGCTTTTTTACTTGTCGGCCAAGGTGGCCCTACCACCATGCTCCAACCTTCCTCCATTTCTCTTCCTCCGTGTGTGACCGACAAAATAGTGCATACCCCAATCTTGTAAAGCTTGTCTACACATAGAAGCTCTTGCAAGTTGTGTAATTGAAAAATTCAGGGTGCACAAGTCCCCATTAAGCATATTTCCTCTTAGCACATTAATTATTTTCTTCACTTGAGTTGATGCTACACGTATGTGTGTTACTTTCAAATCTTTTTTTTGTGGGGTTGTTATTTCTACGAATTGCTTAAGCGGTGTGTGTAGCTAGAGCTCAATAATAATGCTCCCGTGTCTTGTGATTCCGTGGTTTGCTTCCGGGGAACCATGCCTTAAGTTCATGTACTTTGACACCTCATACTTAAATACTATGTATTTTAGATTCATGGGGCACTGATCCTCACAAGATCAATTTGAAAAGAAGTTCGAACCTTCTGCTTCCATAAGCAGACAAAATTGAAGATCAAATTATTGGTTGAGCTAAATGCTCTCTAATCTGATCATTTTATTTTGATTATCTAAATTCGATCGTAAAACATAGTCTTCCTCTTAATCTAGTTATTTGCATATTTGGGGTTATGACATTAGTTTTTAGTTATAGTTAAGAAGTCATTAGCAAAATAGTGAGTATATATAGCAGCGTTTTTTTTAATCTAAGAGAAAAAACATCGAGAGCAATTAACGTTAAATCCACTATGATTAGTGTTTGTCCCTACTAATCTCCATATATAGTATACCCAAACGATGAAGTGATGAATATTAAACGTTTTATTTTAAAAGTTTGTTTACTCCAAAAACGTGCATGGGTTGCAATCTATGTGGACTCATTTTCTTGATTGATCAAGATATTAAGATTATAAGCTATACTATTCCATCACTAAGTAGAATTACTCTACGTGTCAATCAATCATGTGCTCCCTTTTCAATCAAATCAAGTTTTGGGGGTCCATTAATGGATGGCTACTGACCCACCACTCCATTGATGAAGTTCACAGACTCCAAGTCTAACACACCGTTACTCACTTTGATTCATGAGAATTGACTAAATCAGAATCTGTCCCACATTTCCTTTCGTTTTTAACTTTTATCTGTTTTATCATTTTATTCATTGGCTCATTTTGGCCATTATATGGACATTTTATGCTTGACTGAATGGTAAGTGACACAACGAAAAAGGGAAAATTCTGTGGTGAAAAGCACCAAACGTTGGGGTTAATCCAGCTATTGCTTTCAGAGCTCATACAAAAATATCTGTAGCCTTCAATGAAGACGGAAAAGCCTACAGACACAAACCTAGGTTCTAGTTTGAACCTGAAAGACATGCAACACAAAATAAAAGAGGCACATTTAAGACACATCCATCTACCCCTTCTGGATCCCATCACCTGTTTTGAACTTTCCAACCAAGCTAACAGATTTTGTGTCTTAAATAGAGGAGAAAAAAAAAGTAGTAATGAGAAAAAAGAAAGTTGCACTAATGACTACTAAGCTAGGTGCCCATGCAAGTGCAAGGTATAATTGAATGTCATCCAACAATTAAAGACCTCACATTTGTCTCTAATGATCTATAAATAATTATTGGTATGTTTAATTCATCCAATCCCTCCATAATTCCACCATTAATTCTCAATTGGGGACCCACTATTTTTCTTATTTATATCAAACTGGCTACTATACTATTCTTCCATATGCACCTTACCTAGAGCACTTTCCCTAGCTAGTTTCTCTCTCACACTCTTCATTTATACACAACAGAATCATTCTCCTTTCTGCTAACACTTTAACTTGCTTTTCTTCATGGCTCTCTTTCTCTTAGCTATTTTAATCTTGATGGCCCCTTCTAGCAATGCCTATTGGCCACCTTCACCTGGCTACTGGCCAAGTTCCAAATTCAGGTCCATGAGTTTTTACAAAGGTTTTAGAAACCTCTGGGGCCCTCAGCACCAAAGTCTAGACCAAAATGCATTAACAATCTGGCTTGATAGAACCTCAGGTCTGAATCTGATCACTTTCAATGCTCTCTTTCTCTTTCACTTGCATAATATCATTGAAATTTATTAATCCACTTCCACTTTTTTGTTTCTGATAAACAGGAAGTGGCTTCAAGTCAGTAAGGCCATTTCGATCCGGGTACTTTGGTGCTTCCATTAAGGTCCAACCTGGCTACACTGCAGGTGTTATAACAGCTTTCTATGTAAGACATGCTATAATTAATAACAAATGTTGATTGGTGGAAAGCTTACACATTCTGTTTAGCTTATTAATGAATTGGTATTAGTAATTATAATAATGATTTGATTAATGTGGCAGCTCTCAAACAATGAAGCACATCCTGGTTTCCATGATGAAGTGGACATTGAGTTTCTTGGGACAACATTTGGAAAGCCTTACACTTTGCAGACCAATGTTTACATAAGAGGGAGTGGAGATGGGAGAATTATAGGCAGAGAGATGAAGTTCCATCTCTGGTTTGATCCTACCCAAGATTTTCATCACTATGCTATACTGTGGAGTCCCAAGGAAATAATGTAAGTCACTATATACATAATACATTATAACTGTACTTCTGAATGTATGTGTGTGACTGTGACTATACGTCAAATTGAATGCATACATTTTCAGTACTGATCTACAAGAAAAGGATAGATAAGGTAGGCACTACTTCGTTTTCTCCTAAAGTAGATAGGTAGGAGTGAAGATAAAGCTTGGATTCGGTGTATGTGGCATCGGGTTGATTGGTTCTTATCGTCAGGTATCACAGTTTAGGTACCACTGATTGGCTAGAGATTTTCTTTTCCTAATATTTTTCTATATAATTATTTCTACAGCTAGGAAAGGGATAAAAAGAAAAGAGAAATAGGTGTGAGATTAGATAAGTGATGTGATGATAATGTATCGTAGAAAAATAAGTATAAAAATAATATAACTCGATTGATATTTTGGAAGATGAAAGAGAAATAATTTCGTTCTCTCTGAAATTAAGGAAAACAAGTAGGGATTTGACATGAATATTAAATCATGTAGAAAAATTATAGTAGTAGAATCAAGGTCACATGAATGGCACAAAAAACATAAGCATCGAAATGTGGGGTAAACAAAATCTCATGACACCCAACTTAATGAAAAGTTAAAAGTAACATTTAGTTAATTGATCTACTAGTTCCTTTGCTAGCCACTTAGATAAAATTGTAATTACAAAATGAGTTCAAGTGTTCAACTGTAACATTAAAAAAAACAGCTATTTTATGAATCTTAAAAAAGGTTGTTTTTGTTACTTGGTTAATAAAATGAGTTTAATGTTTATATATTAATAGTATTTTATTTTAAAAGTTAACAAATTTATTATATATATGATGAATTGTTATTAGATGATTGTGGAAAATTTACCGTGAAAATTTATAATTATTTTTCTCTAATAATATATAGTCACTTTTTATTTGTGTCAGATTCCTAGTGGATGATGTGCCAATAAGGAGGTACCCGAGGAAGAGTGGTGCAACATTTCCTCTGAGGCCAATGTGGCTATATGGTTCAATATGGGATGCATCATCATGGGCAACTGAGGATGGAAAGTACAAAGCTGATTACAGATACCAACCTTTTCTGGCAAAGTATACCAACTTCAAAGCTGGTGGTTGCTCAGCCTATGCCCCTCGTTGGTGCCATCTAGTTTCAGCCTCACCATATAGGTCTGGTGGGTTGACTAGGCAACAATATAGGGCCATGAGATGGGTGCAAAGATACCACATGGTTTATAACTATTGTCAAGACCCCAAGAGAGATCACAGCCTAACACCTGAGTGTTGGGGTTGAATTCAAGTATTGAACATTTGGAAATTGGAACACTTGGCCAATTCGGTATTATGCTGATTTTTGGTCCCCAAAACCAAAACACTGTTCTCCTGTGATTTGTTTTGTCTTTTTCTTTCAGAAAATTTCTTTTACTTTATGGGGGTCACTTGAGATGGCCCCCCAGCTTGACAGCTACATTGTACGGGGTTGTGCATCCAAGGCTATCAAGACACGAGAATATTTGGAAGATTGTGTGTGTGTGTGTCTGTTTCTTTTAAGACAAAGGTAAAAAAGAGAACAAAGGGAAGAGCGAGGGAAAGGAATAATAATATCTATGTCCAGTGGATAGCAAAGTGGCCAATGTGTATGGGACGGTGAATGTGGCACCATTGAGTGCGAATACTAAAAAGCACACTCTTCATTTAATAATGTTATTGTCATTTTAATGATGAAAGCGAGAACCTGTGTGTGTGTGTGCTAGGGGGAGGGGGGTAATGTGTTTTGTTTAAGACTTTGTGTCATGTGAAACTTGTTTATTACCACCATGGAAAAGTTTGTTGCGTCAAAAAAGATCGCATGATTATGTAAGAGGTTGTGGACCATTGGTTTGATTGGAAAGCAACTGACAAAATAATTGAAAATAAATACAAGATTGAGCATGTAAATCATATCAAAAACTTTTTTATGGATAAATAATTACATTACTTTTGTCAACGTTAACTTTCTATAATCCAAATTAAAGCACTTAAATATGCTGATGAATTGTAGGACATTAGCTATAAATTATTGTACATATTAAATGTTTCATTTAACTAGATAGGATCATGCGTTGAAATAAGATTATCCGGCAAAAACCTGAACCAATCGGGTTTGGACCACATTCTAAAAGCTCAAATTAATTAGACATAGTTATATATTGGTCCAATCCAAATTTAGGCGATCAAATGCTAGACTTGAAATTTAAATTTTGGGCACAAATTAAATTGGGGCCTTTTTAGCATGATTTGAGCTTAAGCTTGCAAAAGCTCATACAAAATTTTGATTAAACTTAAGTTTCATTTTAGAAGCTCAAATTGAATTTGACATTTTTTGTCTAATTTGTTATAACTTGTGACTCCCACCAAGCATTAAACCAGAATGAACTTGTTTGATGAAATGTGGAACTTATAGCCTTTAAATTTTGGCTGGAATTAAGTTTAAGTCTATTTAACCTAATGCAACCATGCTTCAATTTGGGTGTTCATTTGAGTTTTGATCTCATTTTAGAAGCTAAAATTGTACGTGTTTTTATTTCTAGGCTTATTGTAGCTACAAACTACAACAAGCTTGCAACAAACTCCTTGATTATCAGTTTCAGGAACCATAAGCGGCCTTCATGTAAAAAAAATGAAGCATTCGGAGAGCTAATTACAGCTGTAAAAAATAGAGCATGAGAACATTTCTCTATGATTGCTTGCAAAGTCACCACTGTCCTTATGGAAACAAGTTGAGATTATGCAGAGGAAAATAGGAATGATCCATTATACACCATCTAAAATGCAGGGAATTATTCCAAAGTCCATCTGAAGTTAAGAAATAATTTAATTCAATTTTTAAGGAAAAATAGCTCATTTGGTTCTGGTCCTTGTAATTGCACAAACTTTACCATTTAATCCTTACACTTCTATACAAGCACTTTCGAGTCCCTTTTGGTCCCTGTCGTTACAAAATGACAAGGACTAATCGGTAAAGTTTGTGTAACAAGGACCAAAAGAGACCCAAAAATGCTTTGTGCAAGGACTAAAATGGACGATTTTTTAAGTAAAGAAACTATAAAAGGTAAAGTTTGTGCAAAATGAGAATTTTGCCCAATTTATAAAAATAACGTGAATATCCAAAATGCAAAAGAACTATGACACTAACACTAAGAAAATAATCTAAAAACATTTTGACAATAAAAGTTACAAATATAGTATACACATTACAGTATCATGCAAACTGAAAAATAATGGGAGCAAAAGGAGTGAAGAGAGGAAAGATAAAAAGATGAATCACTCATTAGAAAAATGTATATTATTAATTATACCCACAGGTAGTCTTAGAAAGTGGGTTATGGGTCTAACCCAACCCTACAAAACCGGCATGTAAAGTAAGGGTTGTCACCCACTTACACTATTTTAGTCATATCACCAGTTGGTGTGGGATCTCCAACAGATAGATCCACACAAATCCAGAAGAAAAATAGGGAAAATAATGCTAATGCCTGTCAAAATTGAATGATTACAATTTTAACTGGATAGTGTCTGCTGGTAAAATTTTAGTATTATATCTATAAGGCAATGATAATGAATATAAGTAAACAAAATATCCATAAAATGTAAGCAGCCTACCGCTCTTCAGAATCAATGTTCCACTGACAAAGGTCAATGGCAGATGCAGATAGGATGGTTTTAACACCAGAAGACAAACTTGAAGTTTGTGAAAGAGAATGTACAGTATGCACAGGATTCCTAGTCAAACCAACTAAAGATTTCATGGGTCCTGCAGTTTGGCACATATCAAACACCAAGACACAACCATTCTGCAGGAAAGTTATATGAAGATTAGCATTTGAAGTTTCCACATCAAATAAATACAAAACCAAAGTGCTGACCTGTAGTCCAGCATATATGTAATGTGAATTGTTGAGATCCCATGAACAAGACCATGCAGGAACCTGGAATACAATTCTAGTAAAGGTGAAAATCCCCAAAGAGGGACTAGTAAACAATTGCAATCTTTGAGCAATAAATTAGTACAAGGGAAACAGGGGCATGAAAAAAACAATTTTAAAAATTTATTTCTAATTTTCTACAAGTAATTTGAAAATACATCAATGATGAAATTTTTACTACATCAGAAAAGATGAATTAGTACTTAATGCAACTATACCTGAGCACTGATAATTTCTTCCCTAGAGAAGCAAAGAGGGCCAAGCTACTATGAGAAGGAGAAATATATAGGTCTTTAACACCACTTGTGCCAGACGGCAGTAACATGCCTTGCATCTCAAATGGAGACATCAAGCTCATCTACCAAGCCGAGTTTCCATAAAGGTTATATTGGAATCCTTCTTTGTATATAAGAGCTACTAAAGCCGCACACATATACACATAAATACTTCAAATTGAAGAATCTTACTTTAGTTAGCAAGGGCATTCCACCTACTGCCTCTCGCTTTTGAGCAATTAATAAAATTTGATTCGAAATGTCCATATCAAAAACATGAGCAGCACCATTCAAGATCAAACGTTTTCTAAAACAGGTAAACAACTAATTAAATAAAATTAAGTCATCAACACAAATAGACAACACCATATAAAAAAAATTAACAAAATAAGCTTATTATAAGAGAGGACATTTGATTAAAAAAAAACTAGGGTATATTACACTTTACCGCTTTATAGTTCCACATACTCCCCCAACTTACCTATCTAAACTTTTCTTTTTAAAATCACTAAACCTCCCTGAAGTTTGGTTTAAAGTGAACTGTTAAATTAATAAATTCCATTTACTTTGCTTAAATTAATCATGGTTTCAGGTTTAATAACCACAATTTTAACCATGCGTACAGTATTTTTTCACTTCAACACAAACTTTGAGGGGTTAATGATACAAAAGAAAGTTTAGGAGGTAAACTGAGAAATGGTGAAACTAAAAGACAGAAAAGCATAAAAAACTGTCCTGCAGATGCAATATGTGGTGCTGTTAAGTAGAAGAGGAAAGGGGGGAGAATGAGAGAGAGAGAGAATAACATACCTGCAATTCAAAATTGAACATGGATTGCCTGCTCCGCATATCTAATAGCATCTCCAAGGCCAAACCTATAAACTATAATTATAGAAAACCACACACAAAGAGAGAAAAGCATAAAAAAGGCTGTTATGATTTGCACCAAATCTTTACGCAGATTCATTTCTTAAATTTCTGCCTTTATGCGTCTCAAGTAAATATCTAAATTTTTAACATTCAGTTGTTAAAAACTAAGGCCACATTTGGGGTGGATTTCCATTTTTACTTTTTAAAAACTAAAACCAGTTTTGTTTTAATTTTGAGTTTCAATTTATTTTTTGTTTTTAGTTTTTAAGAAGTTGTTGCAAATCGAAGATGGATAAAATGAATCAACAATTTTATCTTACTATGAACTAATGGTGGTGGTAAAATAGGGTAAGTAAAGGGGTTTGCGATTGCAGCAGATGTGATGTTCGCCATTATTGGTCCAAGCGTCCATACAAATAGGGCAAGCGAGACCGTCAACGTCGGTGAGGTTCCACTCGCTCTCTTGGCTCATGCTCCCATTCGCGAAGGAACAAGAAACCTCGCCTCCTTCGGTTCTGCGATTCGATGGGGGTAATGACTGCGCTGTTGGATGTACGGACACGAGGAGCGTGGTGCGAAACCCTAGGAGGCTCCACAGCGGGAACAGACTCCTCGTCTTCGTCTTCTTCGTCGTAGTCTGCGACGTTTAGAATTACAGTTGAGACCATTACGAGCAGAGTCAGAATCCAATCCAAAAAACTCATTTAGATTTCTTAATTATCTTTTTTTATTCCCATATCATTTTTTTACCTATGTAATATCATGTTATTTATAAAAAACTTATGTAAAATTATACTTCAATGTGAAAAATCTTAAAAATCATAAAAAATTTAAATATTAGTGTTTCTTGTATAAAAAATTATCCTTGAATTTACTTTTGTCACATCATTATATTCCAATGCTGGTAAAAGAATTCACAAGAAATGGTTCCTTAACCAAAAAAATTATCCCCTATTGGAGATGCTGTTAGGGGCCCAAACCTAAAAAAACACGCCAACAAGGGCCACAGTTTATTGTCAAGCTCAAGAGGGAAAAAGAAAAAAGCTGAGGTGATTTTATTTTATCCAAATTTCAATTCAGAAACCCTTTTAACAGGGAAACAACTACTATATTTCTTTTTAAGTAGAACTAAAATATTATATATTAAAAGGATTTGTTCGAATTTTAAAATGTTTGAAATTTTATACCATTTTTCAGTAAAATAAAAAAATGTCCAAATAATAGAACTTAAATTTTTCTTCCTCTTTTAGACTCTATTTGTTAGAGGCAAAATTTTGGGAAAGACAACAAAAAAAAAAGAAAGAAAAAAAATACAAATGTTAGATGAATTTAAATCGTTTAATTGGTGCGAAATATGTGAGAAAATTTTTAAAATATTTTGGGCCCAGGATGAATGATTTTTCTCTCAACCAAAGAAAAAAGTTAATAAATTAACATTATTCATGTATATTACAATGTTGCCTATCATTCTCGTGATTGAGGTGATCACAATGTAATTTAATTTAATTTTTAGAAGAAAAAAAATAATCTAAATCAAAAATAGAATAAATATTCTATTGAGTTTGAATATAGTATCAAATTCAAAAGGAATTAATCTTGTAAATTTGGTTTTTCAATTTTTTTAATCTATTATTATAAATAATAGTGTAATTATTATATTATAGTGTTTTTTTAATAATGTTTTTTTATTAAATTAACATAGAGAGATCATACTTAAAAATGATATTATACTCATACCAAAGGTTTTTTTAAGAAAAGCGTTTCCAAATAGGAAAGGGCATTTATTTCTTTTCCTGCGTGAACCAACAAACAAAACACAAAGGAACGCAGAAGCAGGGTTCAGTTCATTTTTCCAAATCTGGATTCACTACGAATCCTTGTAACTACTCGTTTTTTCTTATTAATCTAAAAATTCTCGTTCATTTCAACCTTGAAAATAGAGGAATAGTTTCCGTTTGTCTCTTGAAATCGTTTTAGCATGCTGCACTTGCAATCGTTGCCATATAAATCAACTTACAAAAATTACAATCCAAAAAATAAGTGGCGCACCCAGAAGGGTAACTACTACAAATTAAAGAAGCAAACATTTGAGAAAGGAAGGGTCATGCAGTGGAACTAGTTTGGCAAAAAGGGTATTTTTTGTCAGAGGAGACCACTTTTTTTAAAAAAAAATTTAATCCAGTGTAAACATTCCTACTCTAGTCTCATACAATTCTCAAAAAAGTTTCTATCCTACCCACCAAGTTTGTTTTCTACGGTGGGAGACCTATAAGTTTTTATCACGATAAGCAGTCAAAAAAACAAAACTTGAGATGGAAAAAGCGAAAACTGGATGGAAACAACAGAGCCCTTCCTTTGGGCGCTCTACAAACCCTCGTGCCAAACTCATAGCAATTTTGTATGCTTTGATTTAGCTTGGAAGAGGGGGATATAGGGATGTTTTCAAGTTTTCTTGATTTTAACCAAACCTATTTTTATTCTTATTTTTTATTTTTTTGAAAATAATAATATGTAACACTTAAACCAAGTGACACCGTAAACCATTGAGTTGATAATAAACATAATATATTGAATACATTTTTAGACTGTATTTGAATTTAGAAGATAATATATATATATATATATATATATATATATATATATATATATATATATATATATATGAAATTTGTTTGTGATATTCAATTATTGCTTATTAAATCGTACAATTACTACTAAAAGCACAAGAAAATACACATCGTAAAGGAATAAAGTTTACCAATTCATGAAAAGATTGAGAAGACCTCAGAAAGTCCATAGTCTTAGAAAGATATTTTCTTATCTCTTTTTTCATCTTTATTCGTGAAAATAGGGTATTCAAATAAAAGCAAATGTGCGAGAAAGTGAAGGCATTAAATATTGAAATTGATATAAAGTTGTGATAGAGAAAAGATTAAAAAAAAATATATCGATGGGTTAGTATTAATTTATTGATCCCTCAATCGAAACTAAAATTATGTTCATAAGAAAACTTAATTGATAGTTAAAAATTGTTAAGTTAATTTTTAAAATTATAAGTATGGGACAACTAATGAAATAGCCGGAAAAAATGATAAAGAAACAAATATGTTTATATGATTTTTTATATAAATTTTAATTTTATTTTATGTATAAAAATATTTTTTAAGGTGTTATAATTTGAATTTTTTTAATTAATTTTAAACTCTTATAATTTTTATTTATAGATAAATTAATTTCATTGCATTTTAAGTTTCAGTTATTAATTTTGTTTAGTGTTTATGGACTCACGCGCTTCAGTCACTCATATTGTTTTTAGTTGGACTTTATTAAGTTGTCACAACACCTGTGCATGCCAAAATTGGTTTAAAAAAATTTCAACATCAAACACATTAATCAA
The DNA here is from genome assembly GCF_004193775.1 of Glycine soja. Taxonomy (NCBI): domain Eukaryota; kingdom Viridiplantae; phylum Streptophyta; class Magnoliopsida; order Fabales; family Fabaceae; genus Glycine; species Glycine soja. The sequence continues at coordinate 44,275,568 of NC_041020.1, forward strand.
TTAATAATAAAATTATTTTAATTTAATCATAAATTTCATATTAAATTTTTTATTAATATAAAAAGCTCCATTGACCCCAGGTAACAATGGACCTTGTAAATATGAGTGGGTAAGTGGGTTGACCCATTCCATGTAAGACCCGTCCACGTATGCCCGCATTAGTGGTGGATCGGGCTTGTATGTCCCGCACTTTTACACGGATTTAAAATATTGATCATCCCCCGTCTGTAGACTCCTCGGGCCAAACAGATTGGTCCGCAGCCTATTTTTTCTTAAAAAAATGTAATTTTAAATCAAATATATTTTTTTCTTTTAAAAAAATAGTCAATTACATTAAATTATATATATATATATATATATATATTTAAAAAAGTCTTAATAAATTTTCTAACAAATACTTAATTACAAAAGTTTTAACACAATTAAATAAATTTTCAATATAAATGTAAAAAAAAATTGAACTAAACTTTTAAGATTAATTGGATTTGGGTTGGGTTTAGCTGTGATTGCAAGTTTGTGGATCAAATTGCGGGTCCTGTGGGTCAAACCCATATAATCTACGGCCTAGACAGGATGGACATAAAATCTTATATAATCATGAATTTTTTAAAAAAATTGATTCAAAATCCGTGCGAACCACGAATCGATCCGTGGACCTAAGTCTATTTATCCACTCTTACTTACAAATGCTGAAGAGTGAACCCTGAATACATTAAATATGGAGAAAGAGATTTGTCACTCATGATTTATATACTCAATTTAAACATGATTATCTATAATAAGAGATATTTGTAGTTTAAACAAAAAGTTTTTTTTCTTTTTTAATTAATTTGATTTGTGCAATTTATAAGTGTAAATATTATTAAAATCATATAATTTAATTAATTAATTTTTTGGTATTTTTTTTTTATAAATTGCGGTTGTTAATTCAATTAATCAATTAAAACTTAAACTATATCGTAAAACAATTAAACAAACAACAAAAAGATTACACTGGATAATGTGCCCAGACAATCCAGTTGGTCGACACTAACTAACAAAAAATCAACTTTAAATGCACAAACCAATTTGGTGTAAACTAATTTGTGGCATCCACAATATCGACACTAAGAATCGTACGTTTATATATACAGATGTATCATGCTGATAGGGTGAATATGAAGGCGCCCTAGCTACTCCAATGATAGTTGCTCCAACATCTTTTTTAGTTTCATCGAAACTACTCCACTCCAAACACGGCAGAAGGCCACTGATAGTTTCTTCATCATAGCAATCCTCTGATCAAAACTCATATGCTCAGCTCTACCCAGTGTCTCATTAAATGCATCAATGCTCAATGAAGGAATTCCAGCGTCGTGGCTCCTGCATGGCCAACAATGTCAAGCTTAATTAGCCACCACATTGTTGTACCAACAAACGGTTTGTATATAATATCCATAATGCATTAGAGGTACGCACCTGTGTAAGCTTCTCAACTTGAAGATGCAATGAAGCTTCTCTCTTGTGCCATTCGGCTTCTTTCTTGCGCCAATCATTGTCCTAACAACATATTTAATTTCAAATAAAGTTAACAATGATAATAATTAATCAAAAAGCCCACACAAAGCCAGGAAGAAAAGATAACCTCAATACCTTACTTTCAAGAGCAGTACTTTTGGCCTCAAGTGACTGAATTATCTGCCAACAGCCAAAAAAAAGTGTAATAAGGCAAATTATTCTGTTAAAGGTTTAATTTGATATATAAAAAATAAACGTCAGTGCCATTCTTTTTTGGGAACATAAAAATTTCAGAAATTAAACAAAGCACAACCACAACAATATATACATTTACCTTATTGGAATTTCTGCGGTGCTGAAGCCATTTTTGTATGCTAGACATGTCATATATGTGTCCACAAGGGAGACAACTGAACCCATTCACCCCCCAAAAAAATTCAAATAAATCACAACATTGTTCACATATACTACTAAACAACAATTTTACAATAACATAACATATCCAATTAAAACACAGGGAGAGAGAATGTAAATTAGGGTAAGTAAAGGAGATTGGGATTGCACCAGATGTGATGTTCTCCGCCTACTGGTCCAAATGTCCATGCAAATAGGGCAAACGAGAGGCTCATTAATGTCTTTGGAATGAGAAGCCGCCGCCGCCTCGCCTTCTTCTTCGGTTCTGCGGCGTTTGTTTGATCCGTCCTCTTGTACGCGATTCTGCGATTCGACGTCGGGGATAACTATTACTTCTTGGTTGTTAGATGATGAAAGGTTGCTTCTTGTTCTTGGCACAGCGAGGACGTAGGTTTCAAATTGGTTGGGTTCCATATTCTTCTTCCTCTTCACTATCGGAAACGTAGTGGAATAGTGGAAATTGGTTGAAGAATACTTCTACCGAATTCGCCATTACAGGAGAAGAGAGCCACAAAGTGAGGTCAACACAGCGCCCCCAAACCATTAAAACCACACCAGAAGGGGCGACGTACTGTTAAGCTACTTATCAAGTCAAAATAATTTTGAAATTAAAATTTAAAAATATATTTGATTGGAATAAAAGGCAATAAAATAAGACTAAATGCTCTGAGATTAGGATACTATAATCTAAAATATTATATAAAGTTCTTGTTTCAGAAAGAAAATAATAGTCAATTTTATGCGTCCAAAATGTAAGTAATATTGACTATTTTGTGCACACATAATTAAAATTTTTAATAGTATCTTAAATTTTGTGTATCTCTAAAATTGAATTTTAATGCAAAGATTTATTTTCAAATATAGTTTGGAGGGGTAATTAAACATAATTTCAAACTAATTTTACTCACAAACATACTTTTTCAACTCTTCTACTTAAAATCTAAGCATACCCTTATTATTTTTACATTAAAAAAATAATATTTTAATAGTAGGATATATCACTAAATTAATAGGCTGGAAAAAATATTTTAAAATTTTAGTATTTAATTTATCTGCAATTATTTGAAATATTTTAAATTTTTTCATTATTGTTACTTTTTCTTCGTATTTAGAATGCTCAAAATAAATCGATTTGAGTTGTTAGACTTGACCTACCTTATAAACAAGCCGACTCACATCTTGGTGAGTCCTAAAAAAGTTAACCTAGATCGACCCACCATAGTTTGATAGGTTAAACAAGTTGACTCACATAAATTTTTTAAACAAATCATTTTTTAAAGAAAAATAAAATTCAATAGAATGAAATACAATAATAGTTACATCTTGCTCATAAAATTCTCATTGTTTTGGCAATTCCAATTCCAAATAAATCAATTTTCTAAAAACTAAAAAAATAAATCATTACAAGTTTAACAAGCAAAATAATTTTATAATCACACATGTGAGACAATCATTATAAATGTAACAAGTCAACAAATAATTCAATGAAAAAATATTTAAAATCACAAAATAATAGCTCACACAAAAATAATAATAATTTTTTTAGGTGGGTCGACCTGACCCACTTCAAGATCGAGTCATTGGTGGGTTGGACTCAATTTTCAAGCCAATCGTGATTTTGATTTTTTTTTATTCACTCGACCTGATTCAAATTCATGGTGCAATAGGTTTACTCTCGATTTTGTTATGTATTACAACTGTATTTTTATTAATTATTTTATTTATATGACAATTAAGAGATGCATCTTCCATTCCATGTGTGGTGTAAATTCCTATACATGTTGATACTAGTAAGATTTTACAAAAACAAGTTTAGCTTGTGTTTGGTTGTGAAGAAATATGAAAGAAAGGAAAATAAAATTTTAAAATTATGTATGAGTCTTACAATTTTTTCTTTATTTTTATTCAGATGTTTCTTCTCAATTTATTTTCATTCTTTTTGTCTTTCACATGACCAAACACTCACTTGTTTCACACAAATTGCATAATTCATCTACAACCATTCAATGGATTCCAACACAATAAAAAATCTTAGTGGGGACACCTTTGTGCCTTAATAAATCTCAATAACTTACTCTTTGATTTTAAAATTTACTATGAATTTTCATGGTTTTTAATTCTCACACGACACTCAAATAAAACTAAAATATAACTAATTTTTTAAATATAAGAAACATGTTATTCTAAAATATTAAAAAATCTTTCAAATTAATTTATTTTTTGATCGTTTTTCAAAATAATCTCTTAATATTCATAAAATACATCAACTCAAAATCTAAACTACTGAATGTTCAATACTTCAAAAATGATTTATATATTTTCATTATTTTTTTTTATATTATTGGTATAAAATATCGATTGAATTCACCTAAGACTAATATCTTTTTGAAGACCTAATTATGTGGGTTTAGTGAAATTCTCTCATTTCAATCACTTTTTTTACATTCATAATACTCAAATTCATGATTTTGTTTAAGGAAATTGAGTCTTGTACCATTTGAATTAACGACTTATTGATATTTTATAAATTGTTTAAGAGAAAAAAATAATATTTAAACTTTGAATGGTTCATTCTTGATTTAGAAAGTGAGTTAAACTGAACAAAACTAATTTGATGAGTGTTTATTTCATGTAATAATCTTACGATCTCGAACATCACATTTCTTTTCTGGAAATATCATATTTGAAAATGTGATTTATAGCGTATATAAAGTGTGTTAGGTTAACTTTTAACATTTATAAGAATGTTTTTAAAGTTTTAAAATAATAAATGAAAAATAAAAATTGGAAGTCATGTTGTTAGAAAATAATTTCTCACATTTTGAAGGCAATGTAACTTTCTCACCCATTAACATTGGAATAAAATTATATAGACATGTGAATAAAATTTTCATGAGAATAAAAAATATCCTAAAATTTGATATAAAAAAAAGATATAAAATAAATATTTTTGAATAATATCCGTCCAAACATGAAAAATAAACATTTGCACCTTCACATTTTCAAATATACAAGATATTTTTTTAAACAAATGTCCCCTAATTAATTTATTTTTTATTTACAAAGCGGGTCAAAGTGGAAAAAGAAAAATCTAAGGATGTGGGCACGTGACTAATGTGAATTAAAAAGTTTAAAATATAAATTTAATCACTATACATTAAATTCATAAATCACTATTTATATAATTTTTTAAAGAGATAATTAGTTAATAAACTTATAATTCATTGATGTATAATGGTTTGTTGTGATGGTTTATTCATCTAAAATTATTTTATACCGTAAATACATAACCTTATTTTCTTTTAAAATATTACGATCAATATTTATTGTTAGATTATAATCATACATTAAGCGATTAAACTAGGGTAAAAAGAAAAAAAAAAAAAAACTTAGGAAAATTTAGAGTTGGTGGACCTGCTCCCCCAAAATAGAGTTATTAAATTAGAAACGAGAAGAGTGGAGAGGAGGTATGAGATAATGGCTCGCAGTATATCGTACATAACGGGGTCGCAGCTTCTCTCTCTCAGACGCCATCCAAGCATCGCCGTCGTCGATGTAAGGGACGATGAGAGGAGCTACGACGGACACATATCGGGGTCTCTTCATTACGCAAGCGACACTTTCTCCGATAACATCTCAAATCTCATTCAGGCAGTTAAAGGCAAAGACACTCTCGTCTTCCACTGCGCTCTAAGTCAGGTCACTCACCCCTTTTTCAATTATTTATTTTACATGTTTTCTGCCACTTCGATTTGTGTTATTCCAATTCCTGTGATTCAATCCCGATCCATGTGTTCGTTGAGGAATCTGATTTTGTTTTTGATTTAGCATTGGAGTTTGGTAATTGTTGCCCCAGTTCTAGTAATTAAAATTGAATTTTCGCACAAGATTGGTAGGGTTGTTCATTGTGATGCCTCAGGCCAAAGGGATCTTGTACCAGGAGTGTCTTAGAGATATAAAACCATTTATGTTCCTCTGTCTAACATGTTAAACTTTTGGGGAAGTTGGTTGGTGACGACTGTCATATCTCATTGCATGCATCATGGGCTAAAAAAATTTCATCTGACATAAATTAGCCAAATCTTACAAGTTACCAATTCAACCAAGATGTTTTGACAGTCATGATATGAGGAAAACTTTTTGTTAGTGAGAAATAGGAGGGATTGAAATATAGCCCTCCTTATCATATGGCACTGTTTTACCCTGCTTTTCACTGCTTCTCTAGGCACAAATCAGAACTATATGATTTTCAGTTGTGAGCATCTCCTTTTAGTGAGAGGCGTTCTTCGTTTTGTAATTTTCTGTGGCAGGTCTGTTGTGTCCTTAAATGTCAGCTTTTATTTTAGTTGGCTTTGCGATCATTAGCTTATTACTGAAATTTCTTATTTGTTGTTGTCAAACACACACACACCCAGAGAGGGAGAGAGGGAGAGAGAGAGAGTGAGTTAGTTATAGGAAAGGATGGGTTGATAATATGGAAAGTGTATTTGAAGAGAAAGAATAAACATTAGAGTTAGTTGGTTGGGTGGGAGTTAGCTAGTCAGTTATGATGAGCTGGAAGTAGTTAGTAGTCAGTGGGAATTGTCAAGGGCTAACTGACCAAAATACCAAATAAATAAAGAAGCTATAAACAGAAGAGGGGGAGAAAAATTGTTGTGATTGTTGTAAGGCAGAGAGACAATCTCTGAAGGAGCCTGGGCTCTGGTTCTTTGTAAGAGTTGTTCATATGTGATAGTGAATGATACTCTCTTCTCCCTTCTTTCAATTCTTTGGGTTTGTGTCAATCTTCTGTTCTTTTCTTTTTGACGGTTGGTTCCTAACAGAGTAGTTTGTTGCAAAAGAAGTGTTTCAAAATATGGAAGGGAGTTGACTAAAAGAAATCTGATACTGAGGAAAGCCAACAGTTTGAAATGAAAGACCTGCAGTGGTTTGAAAGGAAAAGGGCTCCTTTCTTGGGAAAGAAAACTAATTAACCAAATTTTATTGATATTTTCTTTTGACTGTTTTTACCATCTTTCATTGGCTATGGCAAAGTGTGGCATTCTATATTCTCATTATTCTGTATCTGATTCATTTTCCTAGGATGATCTTATCATTTAGAATTTCAAATTCTATATGATGGATTGTTCGGCTTCTTATATGCATATGCTGATACTTAGATTATTTTTTGACTTCCCATTGCTAGTGCCTTTTCAGAATGTGCATAGTGATGTCAATGCCTGACACAATTGATATAACTTGCAATGCAAATTCTGCATTTGAGCTGATTCCAAGATATAATGGATATGCTTGACTTTACCTTTTTTTATAATATAGCTTTTTAGTTATATCTTAAAAACCTAAAAATTCAACTTGACATGTCAGAAACAAGATTCTACTGATTATGACATTTGATAAACTTTTTGTAATGGGACATGTATCTTCCTATATGCTTTTTGTATGATACCAGAATGTCTCTCTAAACTGAAAGTAGCATAAACTATTTTGTAGGTTCGTGGCCCAACTTGTGCTAGGAGGCTTGTCAATTATCTTGAGGAGAACAAGGAAGATACTGGGATAAAGAACATTATGGTCTTGGAACGTGGCTTCAATGGGTGGGAAGCTTCTGGTAGACCCGTTTGCCGCTGCACCAATATTCCTTGCAAAGGAGAGTTGTCTCCTTAATCAAAGACGTATTTGTGGTTGGATGGAATTATGGAGGCATATCATCTTTCGTGTGATATGTGCACGCATTTGTATACAAAATGTCAAAAACAGTAGGATGACCACTATGTTGCATCATTATATCTAGGTAAAAGCCTATAATATATCATTGTAAACTTAAGTAAACTGAATACCATGTTTCTGTTTTTGTCTATCACATAATAATGTAAGAAATCCTTCGATGGAGACTGCCAAGAATTACCAAGTTACCCTTTTTCTTTCTGAACATCCCTAATGTATTATATAACATAATTTGACCAATGATTTATGATTGAGGGATTCTGCTTTGACAAGTTTCATGGGCTAGTCCTACGGAAGACTAGCATTTTTGGAATTTGGAGAGTTTCGAAAAACTCAATTAAAATGGTCTGTAACAAGTTTTTGCTAAAATGAAAATGGATGTGCTCATCAGCCATATCGGCGAATCTCAAGGTTGTGGCGTCATGGTGCAACATTTTTAGCCTTTGATGTGCTATGAAATTTTGCTTGTGTTCCATGTGACAGCCAAAAAAATCCTCAAAGCTGCATACAATCCTTAATTACTTTTGTTACGAATGAGTTACTGTTCTTTAGCCTCGAAACTACATTTGCAAAAGCATTTAACTCATTTCTTGTGCTTTAAAATTGCATTGGAATGAATGCTACCGAAGTAACAACGGGGATACAAACATGCGCTTTATCTTAGTCATCAAAATCCTCAACACCCTCCCTATGTTGGTCCTATGTCTTATGCTATTTTGGAGGTTTTTATGAAATTCTTGTGTTTCTCTAGGTCTCTAATGCTAATACATACACATTGACAATCCAAGCGACCTAAACAAGCTGTAAAACAGATTCCAAGAGTCAGTATCGTCATATATTAAGAGATGTTGCAGCAGGAATATCAATTTGAAGATGTTTGCTTTTGGTTCGAAAACCGTAATAAGACCCAAAAAGTCTAATATTTCAAAACATTAAATTCTTCTTAAATACCCGGAATAAATTCTGTTTTTTAAATGGTAATTCAGTTATTTACACTTCTTTATTATCAACTATAAAAAATTAATTCGATGGTGAAAAGGAATGCATACAGGAAATGAATTTAGACAAATAATATTTGTACAAAAATTGTACAACTAAATAAAATGATATGATGGAAGAGATAAATAACATAAAATATAATGTGTATCATATCTAAAAGAATTGTTAAATAATATAAAGTGAAAATAACATTCAAATATGGCCTATTAGCTCAGTTGGTTAGAGCGTCGTGCTAATAACGCGAAGGTCGCAGGTTCGAGACCTGCATGGGCCATATAAAAACTTATTTTGCATTTTGTTTATGCTGTTTCTTAAGTTCATTATGAATTTTTGTTTTAACTTTTGTAAGCAACTATTACCTGTATTTCAGCTTCATTTGTGAACTCCTGCATTATTAAAATGAATATCTGGGATTGTGATCCTTTTTTCAAGTAACTTTTTTTTCCTTAGTTTTTGGGGCTTCATTGGGAAATCATTATCATCGCTTGAATCAATGTTTTCGGTTACCATGCTTAGGCCTACACTAAACCTCCCAGATAACAACATGATATCTTCTGTTTGCTCATTTGTGAGTCGTGACCAAAGTTAATCACAATATTCTGAGTTCTTTGGGCTACTCCCATCTGGTTTATAAAATTTGGGAATAGTAAAGGTGAATACTAGCCAAGCATGCTTGGATTAAGGTGATGTAAACATCCATTGAGTAAAAAGCGTCCTTCTAAACTATCCAAGCACTAGCTCAGAGATTTGGTGTCCCAAAAAGAATCAGTTCTAAGAAGCATTACCACCAAAAGGAATTCCCAAGTAACAAATATGATGCTGAAAACTGAACAACCAGCCAAAGCACATTGGAAGAAATAACTTGATTATCCACATTCTTAGCCACAGACCCCAAGTTAGCCTTCAATCCAGTTAACCGGAGATGACCTCAAACTCAAAGAACATAAGAATAAGAAAACTCACAAGGGTATCATATACTCATTTAGAAGCAGAATTGTATCATTAACAAACTTAAAGTTAGACCATGACCTACTAACCAACTTTGACACCCTTATAGAGATTACTATCCACAGCCCTCAAATTTGAAACAACCAACTTAGAAAATCAGGTACTAATATAAGTAAGGTTTGGATGCTCTGTGACAACCATTGGGAAAGTAGCATTTAAGAGGCATGCAGAAATGCACCTTCTCCATCTAGAACTGACACCCTGTCTATTAAGAACCTTGTTTATAAAACTCTTAATCACAATCTTTCTTGAGACCTTGTTATATGTTATCTGATAGGCTGATATGCTATTCTTGGAGAGTGGTTGTGTGATCGTAAGATAATTTCTCGTGGGAGGAGAATATGTTCCTTGCAATATTTGTTAGGAGATATAAATATCTGGTTTAACTAACAAAAGCTCATGTTACTTATCTCTCTAGAGAGAAGGAATCCGTATCAGCAGTATGCCTTTTGTTGTTTGTCTGAACAATGTCTAGCTTTATCAGGAGATCTTTTTATTCTGCATTTCCTGCATTTGCAATCAGTTAGAGTTGCTGATCTTTCAGTCCTCCATTTCGGGTGTTTGCATCATGAATGTGATGTGTAATGCTTATGTTAGCGCATGTGCATTAGTGCATGCCTACAAACACATGTTAATGGTTTAATGCTTGAAACTGCCATGAAATATTAATTGTACAAACTAGCAGGTCGAGGCTGTTAGATTTTATCTCAAAACCAATTGGCATTAAGTGAAGTTGTCCAACAGATATATAAGCTACACTTCAAGGATTGAGGCAGTCATGTGGGACTTGGGTATTTCCCAATAGAGGCAGATGTTGTACCAGATCCACTAGAACCTGTTAAACCCGGAGGAATAGATGTCAAGCAGGACTAATCTGGGGTAACTACTCTGCAATAGAACTTGAGAATATAGGGTATGATCAAAATCAAATTCCATTTGGATGGTTTGCATATGTAAGTTGTATTATTATTTTTGTTGTTAGCAATCTTATTGTCATAAAAACATAATCCATGGGATCTGAGGTAGTTTGTAAGTTATTTACAAAACGGTTGTAGTCCAAAGTTTTTCTGGTTTGAAAATGAAAGACTATTCTTGTATAAACTATAAAGTCATTATAAATATATCTCATCATATCCTCATTTGATCTGCTAAATAAGACGCTTAGGAATAGAAAGGGTCAAAAATATTATTTGACGCTTAACTTTTAGTACCAAAAATAAAATAAAAAATTTATCAAATAAAAAATAAAAAAATTATTAAAAACTAAAATAAAAGTTTAATTATTTATTAGGAATTAAAAACATAAGTCTAATTTTATTTTATTTTATTTTCAATTAAAGAAAAATAATCTCTCTTACTCACTGTATTGTGTATGGTAGTTCGTAAATTCGAAACAAAACTTCTTTTCTGTAAATGAAATGAAAGTGAGGTCCGTTGGGCCTTCGCACTCATTTCTTCGAGCCCTAAAATAGGTGCATACAAGTTCAACGGTCCCACTTTCAGCTGCTAATTGACTAATGTAGGGTCAAATGATAAGGTTACCTTACAGTTACGATACTCGCCACAATACTATGAGTGATTGAGTCCGTAACTAATAAATTAAGATTAAATTCTGTTTTTATACTTGATTGCTTTACTTAGCTGCCAAGGAATACTAAGATTCTACAAATATTAAGTTACGAGCTGCGCAAATAATCAGATGTCATATATTTGGTTCTTTATTTAGTGTCATGCATCTTTTCTGCATCAATTCAATATTATAATTATTTATTCTGTATTACACATCCTTCTACACGAGTTCGAGCTTTCTTCAAGTTAACTAAATTCTTAATCTTTAATTTTTTTAAAAAAATTAATTTTTATTCTTTAAATAAAAGTTTAACCGATAAAGGTTTCTTATCTTTTTCAAAGTTTGATTTTTAATTCTGAAACAAAAATTTAAGTGCCGAAGGTTTCTTATCTTTTTTTCATTAAGATTTTTAGTTTTTAAATTTTTAAAAATTTAATTTTTAATCCTGAAATCTCTTAAAATAAATAAAAATAATAGGTTAAAACTTTTATTTAGGAACTAAAGACTAAAATTTCTAAAATTTTAAGAATCTTAAGATCAAACAAAAATTTAGGGACTATAAATCTTAATGAAAAAGTTAAAAAATCTTAACCAAATAATTTTTTTGGGGAGTAAAAATCAAATTTTAAAAAATTTTAGGGAGTAAATCCCTTCTTTCTTTAATGTATGTTTAATTATTCAATTACTTAGAGTTTTGCATTATCTCCAGCGGCTTCAATATTTATATACTGACTATTGTCGTTGAAAGTCAAATAAAAATTATTGAAATGTATCGCACACATATATAGAGGTAACAATGTCTATAAATTAAATTCTTATTTCTTTAATTTTTTTTTATAAAAAAATTGAATAAATAATATATGTATTGACAATATAAAAATATTTTATGTTATAATTTAATCATAAGTCATCATGTTTTATGTATAGTAAGTTTATTATTTTTATAATAATTTTTTTATTGACAATATATAATTATCAAGAGTCATCAAGGATGGTTTTTAATTAATAGATTGTGTGAAAACTTTTATATTGATAATATATACTTATTAAACTCAAATTTTTTAAATTAAAAATCTCGAAATGTCATAATAGGGCACGAGAAGCATAAAATATAAGAAAAATGTATTGCAAAAATGATATTCTTGCTTTTTCCTATAAAAGTGAGTCAACCTAAACAATTTGACTGAAATTACGTGTAAGAAGAAGCAACCGTAAAGAGCACGTTACATGGTGATACCTTGGAGACAAAAAGAACCACTAGAGGTCATTAGTCCACAAATATGGTAGAAGATTTGGAAATTTCAGGGCTCAGCTATGATTGATCATATTTCATAGATACTATATGCGTATGGATATGCAAATACCTCAATAGGAGTATTTCAAAGATATATAAGATAAGATACGGTACCTACGGAATAAATATAGTTTAATTTTTTATTTTCTGTATACATGTAAAATTTTTATCCTGTTAATTAATTACAAATTATTCTTAAGATAGTCAACACTGATTAATTAAATTTTATCTAAGCGTGTACAAAATTCATAAAGCATGACAACTATATAATTCTGCACATTTAAACTAAAAACATGTTTTTTGACATTGTTAATAATTTATAATTATCAGAAGTCACTGTTTATTGTTTACAAATAGAAATTACTAGTATTTTACAAGTAGATGTAAATTTAATTTATTTTCTTAAATATGAAGAGGACAACTTTTTTTCCCGCAAAGATAACATTTCTATGTTTTTAGCTCATATATAATTTTTATCCTTTTAAGTACTTTACACGTACGATACGGGTCTCGAATATACATCTAACACGGAAGTATGAAGCTAAAGTAATTGTTCATATTTCATAGGTTCACAAAAAGAATTTGCTTCACATAATTGAAACGTGCTTTACTTTATTTGGTCAATATGGGTGAAGTTTATTAAAGGATGCTGCTATTTCCCTTTGTGGAAAAGCGCAGCACTGCACCGTAAATGGATGGAGATAGAAATAGTCAGCCACAAGAATCTCATATCTTCTTCTTCTTCCTCGTTGTTCCAATTAACTTCCAACTCATAGATTGGATTTGAAATCAACTTAACAGAGCAAGAGAAAAACTTCTTAACACAAAATGCCACACAAGTTTTTTTATGTGTATATAATGATCACGCACATATAACTCAATAGTTAAAATTACAACGGTATAATATATTTTTTTATTAACAAAATATTAGATGAAATTTTATGTTATATAGTTTTTTCTAAAAATTATTTTAACGTAGCACATAGTTTAAATTTAAAGATGAGATGCAATTTTTACACAAAAACAAATTAAGGAAGAGTAGCGGTAGCCATTTGGTGTGTGTTTGTGTAGCTTATATGTATATGAATCACTGTTTGTGTGTGTAGCTTTACTGGGTGTAATACAAAAACAATACCATAATTGCTTTAGCATTTTTGCTTTAGAATGTAAATTTTTTCTGTTCAACATGAGTATAAATTGTTTCCAAACACAACTAAAAAGTGTAACTATTACTACGCGCTTTGAGCCAACTCTCTCTATTTTTCAACGAGATTTTGTATAATATAATTAAATTTGCTATAACAAGAAAATAATAAATTATATATATATATATATATATATATATATATAATAAAACTATATAATTTATATAATGTTTTTTAATTATTATAAAAAATACTAGCAACAGATTTTTTTTATGTACACTACTGTTTATTATTAATTAAAATTTATTGAAAAATTATAATTTTATCTGTCCCACGTCTTATTTTTTTTATATCATATTGCTCATTTTATTCAAATTTTGTCTCTTTTTCTTATTTTCACCTACTTATATAAATTATTATGTATTTATTATATAATATAATTTCTCTCTACATACAGTATAATAATACGATCAATATAGACAAAGTTCCTTTGGAATTAAAATTAATTATTCCAAGTGGATCATCGGAGTGGCCGAGTGGGAGTATGAAGATGACAAAGCATGCTGTTTCTTACATGTTTCCTCCCAAACGGGAAGTGGGTGCATACTTTGTGTTTGTGCACTTATCCACAATAGATACGACACAGATCACACACTAAGAATCTACTCTTTTTTCTTATTTTTTTATGTACATAATGGAATCTACTCTTAATAATTACTTAATTGTTTGTATACTTTTTTTCCCACTTCAATAATGTCATATTTTATTGTTCATGTATCGACACTTGTTGCTTGTATCATACATGTGGAAAATAGGGATTCCATAAGCTGGGTTTTCAGTACATGTTAAATTTATATTAAAAGTTGATGTTGATTGAATGGTCATAAAATACATTGATAGCATCAAATTGTCTCAATAAAAGATTAATTTTAACCAATTTTTATTGGTCAGCACTATCGCATTTTTTTGTTTTTGTTTTCTATTCACAAGTATTTTTATGTGGAGATAATCATATTCAATATATGATTAGATATTAAATGTCACTAATTTTCTCAGGTAAGATCTAGGTCCTTATGTTACAACTTATTTTATATTGTAGGTGTCCAATTTTTTTCAAGTATTTTTTTTTACTTGCCTTAATTGTTGTAGGTATCCAATTATCCATCCCCTACTTAGCTATTATTTCCAAGTTAGAGCCTTTTGTTGTAATTTTGTTTTTGAATATTCATTTTACGGTGCATCTGGATGCCCCATATATAATCCATTTAATTAAGCATTTAGAATTTATTCATAAAAGTTATTTATAAGCATGTGTGGTCGTTTCTGTAAAAAAAAAAAAAGTAGGTTCGTTTGTTCAGCAGGATATTTATAAGCATCTTTATTTTTTAAAAGGAAATAAACATCTTTATTCTTTCTACACACACCACATAATTCATGAATTTTAGTACATAAGGCTTGAAACCCAATTCAAAGACACTGATGTGAAAGCAGGCGAGCGCAACATTTCTTTCCTCTCTTAAATTGAATTTTGAATTGGTAGGTTTTTAAATTTAATTATAATATTTTATTAAAATATTTATATATGTTTTTAAATTTTTTCTTTCAACTTTTTATGAATGCAAAAAATATTTGTTAAATTAATAAAATCGATTTTGTTTAAACTTTCAGGTTTACGTTTCTTTGTTTGTTTTGATAAATTTATGTATATCCCCCTTTTGTGATTAAAATGAAGTTTCAACTCATTTAATTTTTTTTTAGATTCAAACAACCTGAACTTAATTCATATTTTGTAGTTTGGTTATATTTGGTAAGATTAACTGAAAAATTAACTAAAAATTAGAAAGTTAATTGAAAGTTGTAAAATTAACTTATTAAATTATAAGTGTTTGCTAAAATTAAATGTTGAAATAACTAAAAAATATAAAATGATAAAAAAATAATAAAAATCATGATTTATTTTAAAATGATAACTAAGAAATTGAATAAATATATTGAAGATAAAAATAAAAAAATATGAAGTTATAAATTAGAAATTAATATTTAAAAAAATACTAAAAAAAACTTGTTTACCAATTGTGAAATAAATTTTTTAACTAGTAAAAAATTAAAAACTAATTTAAATACCTTACCAAATATAACTTTTGACATTGTGTATGATTATAAAATAAAATTAAGCAATGAACTTTTTAAGATATACCCAGATATAAAAATAAATAAATTAAATGACTATAACTTAAGACCAAGAATTATAATATTGATTTGATAGTTGAAGGAATAAAGGAAAAAAGAAAGATTGTAGATTCCAATATCTCTTGCTAATAAATTAAAGGAAAAAGTTAATAACAATAAAACTTGTTTATCACATACTTTTTCATGTCTATTTTTTATTTTAATATTTTAGCTTTGATTTTAATTAGTTAAAATTTGAGAAAATTAGTAAAATACAGAAAAATTAATTTTTTTTATAAAATCATTATATTACAATTTAACATTATAGTAAGTTTGTTGAATTTAAAATTCAACCATTGAGTAGTAACAAGAGGTTTAAGTAATTTGTATGAAATATTTTTTTCAAACTCTAACCAGCCCCCAACTCCATATCATATACAATTAATCTGGTACCAATGACACCTTCCTTGTCATGTTCTAGCATGATCTTCTAAAGTTTCTATTTCAATGAACTTTGTTGCTTTTCTCCAATGGCAAGTATTATTCCACTCACGAGTCGGACGAGTGAAAGTTTTACATTTTTAAAGGTTCTTTTTTTTTTTTTGCTCTCCTTTTAACTAATTAATTTCTGAATTAATTGTGTCAAGTTACTTATTTATTAACTAACTCGTCAATAGGAATTGAATGGAGTTAATTAATTTTTATTTCAACCTACTAGATCAATTCAAATGAGTGCTATTTACTTACTTTAACAGCTCTAATCACCAAAGCAAATAGTAATCAAAATCAAACGTGTTGAAACATTATAAATGCAACCTTTTTCATAAATAAAAACCATGTATTTTACAAGTAATTTATATAGTAAATTTCAATAAGTTCAGTGTTTAATTTTCATACGATTCTTTTTTTTCAATGAGCCCTTAAATGAAAGAATAAAGTTGAAATTTTTGGACTAAACGCAATGCACGGACGTCATAGCAACGTTAAGGCATGACGTCATCTTCTTTCCTTTTCTTTTCTTTTATTATTATTAGGTGGGATGCTTTTAATTTATTAATCCTAAGAGTGACATGCATAGACAACTTTTTTTAAATTTTTATTTTTATATAAGATAGACAACTTTTCAAATCATACGCCTCTGTCTGTGAAGATGCATTATTTTTTTCCTGATAAAAAAGATGTATTATTTGTATTGTTCCTAAGAGTGATTCTTTTTTTTTTAAATGTATCAAATAGGCGCCTTTTTTTTTATCCAACACAAAAAAAATGGGCATCATTGTTCGCAGCTCCCACTTTCTAAATTCTAAACCCACGTGATTTAATGCCTTTTTCAAGGGTCTGTCACATCTGTTACTGTGTTAGATCAACTGTCACAGTGAGTCCGATAGATCACTAAACCTGGATCAAGTGATTAAAAATGAGTGAGATCAGCTTGATTGTTTGGTTTCGTGTCTAAGGATTTGTTTGGAAAGAGTGAAAATAGAAGGAGAAAAATTAAAAGAAAAATAAATACTTATAATAATATCTTTTCATTTGTTTGGTTGGAAAAAATGGAAGGAAATCAAAGAAATTAAAAAAAACAAATTCAAGTTTTCCTTTCTGTTTTATTTTTCTTGTAGTTGTTGTAACAAGATAGTTGTATTAAAAGGTGTGACTAAATCACTTCCTTTTCATATGGTTTTCTTTCCTCTCTATTTTTGTTTGCCCTCTTGTCAAACATAGGGTAAGTGCTCTTACACTTAATTTCTAAATTCTAAACGTTTTTTTTTCTAAAAATAGAGGGAAAAATAATTTGGCTAGATTTTATATGAGTCAAATAAATGTCACTTTAATTTTTTAATACAATACTAATAATAATGTTGGTTTTTTCTAAAAAATAAAGAGACAAAATAACTTTAGTTTTCTCATTAATACTAAATGTCACTTTAGTTTTTTTAATGCAATATTAATAATAATGTTAGTTTTATAAAATATTACTTTTTTCACCTATTTAATACTTTTTCTTAATTTGCGTAAAAAAATTTAGGACAATACTTATTTGTGAATAAAGGAAGTATACTTTTTTTTAGGTTAAGTTGATTTGTGGGTCTCATAATGTTACAAAATTTTCAATTAGGTCTATGATTTTTTTTAATTGAGTCATTTCGTTTCATTGCTGTTAAAAATAAATAAATCATGTACACCTAATTGGGTTGCTGGTTTTGAAGTGTATTATTTTCTCTATTCTTAATTATAAGATTCTTTATAGAAATTTGTTTATTCTTTTTTATAAGATCGTTTTCTAATTTTAGATGTATTAATTATTTTTTTCTTACGTAATCTTATTTAATTATTTTTTCTTCAAACATGAGTGAGAAACAATTAAGTGAATAATTTTAGAATGATACTATAATTATTGACAAATCTAATATAATTAATTAAATTAATTAATTTTTTTAAGAGATATAAATTAGTTAAAAAAATCTTATAACTATAAACGGAGAAAGTATAAGCATAACAAAGTCAATGATGATAGTTTTCTGCAAAATTTTATGGAACTAATTAAACAATTACAAGTAGCCTGTGAAAAAAAATACTTGGCCGCATTGAATTAGAATAGAAGAGCAAATTATACTAATTAATCCTGAGATTTCACGAAATTATACAATTTTTTTTACTTCTTTTATCCTTACACTAATTTATTTAATTATTTAAAAAATATTACACCAACACTCTCTTCGTTACAATGAGTAAACTAAACCACTGACACTCCTTAATTCGTTTGTAAAACATTAGACGTAAAGGAGAGTGTCGTAAGTGTTAAAAAAGCAAGAAAAAATTTGTAATTTTAGAAAATTTTTAATGACAGTTAGTGCAATTTATTCCTAATAAAATTATAAAAATACATAACAAAATCACTTATGATTTTTTTTTCGTAAACGTACAAGAAAAAAAAATAACAAAACATATAACTCCCCCATTATTTATCAATACATAGATGTTTATTGTTCATAGTTTAAATTCAGGTTGGGATAGAAATTTACACTATTTTTTTTTTTCAAAACCCATTGAGAATTCGGATTCCACCAACCCCACTTCTTAATGTGATTTTTTATTTTTTTTAAATTTTTTAAAAAATATAAATAAAGGAAATTAATAAAATTAGAGAATATTATGATATATTTTTTTAGTTACCATATAAGTACTTAGATAAATTATAAACTTAAGGTAATTGAACATATTGTGGATTCTTCTAACACCTTCAACATATCGTCATCGTTTTTTATTTCTGTTATTTCATATTCGATTAATTTTTTTTAAGAATATTTAACATAATCTAACTGTCGAAAGAATAATTGTCTAATCATATGATTCGTGAATTTCATAAGGAAAAGTCGTTAGAGTTGTAACTTACTTGATGACATCCTTGAGTTTCTCGATGTTACATCCAAAAGGAATGTCAAATCTTATTGAGTTTGTTCCCATAATAGTAGGATTAATGATTGATTAAAATAGATTAAATATATTATCTGATGTTCTATTGATGATACATAATAATCCAGCATGTTCAACTATCTTAAACTTGTAATTTATTTAAGTACCTACCACTAAAAAATATTATAATATTATCTAATTTTATTAATTTTTTTTATTTATATTTTTAAAAATTAATTTTTCTAAAAAAAATTAAAAATCACGTTGAAGATTCAGATTGAAGGAATCCGAATTCTCAATGGGTTTTGCAAAAAAAAAAAATTCAAAAATATAATGTAAACTTGAATCCCCAACCTGAATTTATAATGTGAACAATAAACATGTAATAATTGGTAAATAATGAGGGAAGTTATATGTTTGGGTAATTTTTTTTTCCTTGTATGCTTAAAAAAAAATCAATCACTTACTGCCTCTTTTTTTAAAGTCTAAATATTACGTTAGAATCCAATTGCACGAAATAATGGCAATGAACTGTTGCGTACTAACATGCCTTTGTCTCTTCTTATGCGTGCAAGAGGTATTAGTATAAGGTACTAACATGTATTTCCGTACTAATATGTCTTTGTCTCTTGGCCTCTTAGTCGGCATTTTTTTAACAAAGTGAGAAGCGTATTTTTTTTTTGTATCTATAAAATTATTAATATAAAATATTCACTAGTTTTATTATAACTAATTTGATTGATAACTTTAGTGAATCTCCCTCCAACCTCGTTCATCCAAAGCTCAAGCAGGAAATTTTTATTTAAAGATAATGAAATCACTTGCCACTCGCACTAACGATTTTTTAGTGAGGGAGTGTAATTTGAACACACTGAAAAGGCGATGGATGTAAATTCACTTATTTGATTTTCCATTAGCACTAGCTCTCAAAACCAAGACCGAAACAGTGACAAGGCAAGTTCCATTCCGTTGCGCCGTGTTTTGTTTCTCTCTCGTTTCAGTTCTGTAGTAGAATCAAGTAGCATAGAAAGAACGAAAGAAGAAGGATTATGGGGATTCTGCACGACGACGTAGTGATAATCGGAGAGGCAGAGAAAGAAGGTAAAGCAACCGTCATAACCGTCAATTGCCCCGACAAGACCGGTCTAGGTTGTGATTTGTGTCGCATCATTCTCTTCTTCGGTCTTAGCATTGTCCGAGGAGGTAAGTAAGCCTTCCAACTTATCTTCACTTTCTTCTGTCATCATGTCTGTGAGACTTATTCCTTTGTTTGCAAATGAAGACGTGTCCACCGACGGAAAATGGTGCTACATAGTATTCTGGGTGGTGGGGAAGCAAAGGGCGAGGTGGAGTTTGCTGAAGAAGAGGCTAATTGAGGCGTGCCCTTCTTGTTCTTCTGCTTCTGGAATCTCCTATTACCGTTCTGAATTGCAGCCTCCTAAACCCCCTGATGTATTCCTTTTGAAATTTTGTTGCCACGATCGTAAAGGCCTTTTACATGGTACTTGTTTGTTGTCTTGAACTTTCAGTTAGAGATTTGGGGTTTCTACTTTCTACCTCTCTGATATGCTGTTACTTTTCATTTTTATTGCTTTCCATCTATCTTGGTGTTGTGTTACTCAGCCCTTGTTTTCCCAAATGTTGAACTGGTAAACGGGCCTTAAGGTTCTGTTTGTTGCTTAAGAAAATCATGTTAAAAGGAAAAAAAATGAACTGATGGTTTTACAATAGTCTAAAACACTTTCCAATTGGGGCCCCCAAACTGACATGTCTAACAAAACTAACAAACTAACAATTCCCCATCAAAAAAAAAAAAAGCCAATTGGATTCTTTGCCTGCCTTGGATTTTGCCATTTTTTCTAGATATATTACAAATTATATGATGGAAGCCTTATTGTGTGTTATTCATGAGTTGACAAAATAGCTGAATGCTTTTATTATTGGGATTTGGGACAGATGTTACAGAGGTTCTTAGTGAGCTAGAGCTCATCATACACAAAGTGAAGGTGTCTACTACACCTGATGGCAAAGTGGTGGATCTGTTTTTCATCACGGATACCAGGTTGTACATTTCTATCCATTCAATTTTTGGAACATGCTTGTGTTGTAATTCGGTACTCTTTTATTGCTAGTTCATTTGCTTTGAAATTTCTTTTTTTATTTACTAAGGCAGTGGATTTGGTGAGTTGGATTGCCAAGTGTTCTCTTAAATATAATTAGAAAAGAAACTTGAAAGAGACTATTAAGGTAGCTAGATTTATCCTGTTCTAATAATATCTTTTTTGGTTAGCTCAAGGAAATGTGTTACTAATGTTTTTTCTGAAGCAATAATCTTTCATTAGATGATGTTGAAATACATTTTTATGAGAGTGGAGGTTAATTTTCTGATGTATACTGTGCACTTGATTACAATTTCATGTGTTTACTATACTAACTAACTTATTGCTTAATCTTGTATACATATGATCAGGGAACTTCTACATACAAAGAAGAGAAGGGATGACACAATTGAACAGTTGTCAGCTATTTTGGGGGATCCCTTAATTACCATTGACATTGAATTGGTTGGCCCAGAAATTGCTGCTTGTTCTCAAGCATCTTCATTCCTTCCAAGTGCCATGACAGAAGATATGTTTGATTTGGAATTACCTGGTTCAATACAAAGTGGAACTTCCACATCAGATTCTGTTTCTATTACGATGGACAATTCACTGAGTCCTGCTCACACGCTTGTCCAAATTATATGTCAAGATCACAAAGGTCTTCTTTATGACATCATGAGAACTCTGAAGGACTACAATATTCAGGTATAGTAATTCAAGAGCTGAATACTACAATATTTTTTAATCATGCTTTTAAACTGCTATGAATTGGATAGTGTTGTCAGCAGAAAGAATTGATAAGCCTATACACTTCTATTGCATATTATATGTGAAGTTTTTTGTTTGTGAATACTGTGTTGTGAAATTTCATATTCCTTTCAACATGGGCAGTTCTCTTTGTTATGCCAAGTTACTCAAAACAATCGCATTCTTTCCACTTTTCTTGGTCATCTTATCAAGTATCCTACAACTAGACCTAATTTGTCATTTAAACAGATTTCTTATGGGAGATTCTCAACAAAACCCAGAGGAAAATGCGAGCTTGACTTGTTCATTATGCAAGCAGATGGGAAAAAGATAGTTAACCCCAGCAAGCAGAAGTCTTTGTCATCACGCCTTAGGATGGAACTACTTCGTCCGCTCAGAGTAACTGTTGTAAGCAGGGGTCCTGATACAGAGCTGCTGGTTGCAAACCCTGTGGAGTTATCAGGCAAAGGACGACCTCTTGTTTTTTATGATATTACTCATGCTCTCAAAATGCTTGGCCCTTGCATATTTTCGGTACTTACTGATCTGATCACTATGTTACTTCCTACTGTTTATTTTCACACTTAATTTTTCAGTGGTCATATTCTCCCCTGGGAGACTAGCTCAATATGAATTTTCACACTGTTTCCTTCTCCCAATTTCTAGAATTATGTTCACAAAATTAGATAGGGGCAGAATGAAGCAGAGATACTGAGAATGATCATTTGCAGCATGTCATTTTTTTTTGTTTCAACAGGCTGAAGTTGGAAGACATGTGGTTGGAGATCGCGAGTGGGAAGTTTATAGAATCTTGCTTGATGAAGGGGATGGTTTATCTGTTCCAAGGAACAAGATTGAGAAAGGAGTTTGGAAGATGTTGATGGGTTGGGAGTGATCCATGGCTGGTGGCATTGTTCATCTTGGATGAACCTGTGCTCGTGTACAGATAACATGGTTATCATGTAGTTATGATATGTAACTTGTAATTATGAAATGTTATATTGTGCAGATGGTGATCTTTGCCACGCTATATTTTTGAGAGCTTTTGCAATTTTAACCTAGTGTAGAAAGAAGGGCAGTAACAACTAGCAAGTACAGGAAAAAAAAAGGAGAAAGGCAGGCAGATTATTTAGAGTATTTTATGAACGAAAATGAATTATTGTAAAATGTTAATATTCAGTTCTTTCATACTATATATAAACTTTTTATTGGTTGCATCCTACTTGAAAATGAAAAGCATCATTACAATCTGACAGTGTGGAAGCAGTGACACGTTTAAAGGAATTCAAACAGGTTGACACGAGGTTGTCTGTGGATTTATGGAATGAAAGGCTCTTTATGGCCAAGCTACTTTGCTGCCATTTTTAGCATATAAATTTGGTCAGCTATAACCCTTGAGTGCATGATTGGTTTACAGTTCGAAATACTACAGTCTGTGTGTTGTGTTTCAATGTAAAAATAAAATGAACATAAAAGTAAGAGTTTTTATTTTTGACAAAATTACTTTTGTTTCAAAAGTAATTTATAATTGATTTCCATACATGCTCTCAATTGGTTGGTTTCCTCAGTGTTGTGCTTTTATTGTGCCCAACTGCTCGTTGTTCCGGACTCTTTCAGGCAGTGATTAGATTACGCTTTCCCAGCAGTGGTTTTCCCTAGAATGGAAGGGAAGCTTAAGGAAGATTTTTCCGGAAGAGTCACTCGCCAGAGCAGAGGAAGGGAATTCGGAACTCAATCACCAAGTTAACCTTCCCATTGTCTATGCCAGCAACAAAGGAAGAAGGGGAATAGTAACAACAACATACTAATTCGAGGGTAAAGTCGTAGTTAATCCCATTACGGTAGAACAAAAAGCCCCTAATCTCATCCCTTTTGAAGGTCTTTTCAGTTCTCCTTCCAATTGCTGCAGTACTAAGGCCAGTTCTTACAGTTGGAGTCCTATCCTAATAGAATCCCTTACCTATCTTCATTTTTTATTATGTCATTTTCCTAAGATACAGCTTCTAATAGCAAGTTGTCCCCTATAGTGATATTTTAATTCTAATTAATATGTTAATTCAACTTAGACTTCACCAGATGTTACCTACATGGATATCAAAGAGAGCACTATGTCACATCCACAGATGGCAAACCCTGATTCTGTCTAAATGGTTCATTGGTTTGTAGGAACATGTTCAACGGCCTTTGACCATTCTTTGCCGCTGCATTTTTCTAAGGACAAGTTCCAGTTATTGACATAGACATAGCTTGATGATAATTGATCAGTATCCCTGATTCTCATCTTTTGGTGTTAATTAAAATATCTGTTAATGATAATCTCTTTTTTAAAATTGTTTTGTCTTAGCATGTTAAAATCATGAAAAAACCCCATTTGTTGCTATGCCGTAAAAATTCTTCACATGTCATAAACTGATATTTTAAGATTTTGATTGTTGTTATTCCCATTTGTCAGTATCGTATATAGACTCCGTGAGGAACAAGCTTCAAGGCATACTTGACAAAAAAAAAAAAAATAGTGGTATATTTCATCTAGTGCCACTTACAGTAGATAAGGTATTTGCTCTGGTTCTAATAAAATAGAATGTGGTTGCCTTTTTGTCCTTTTCGGTGTCGTTTTGAAATGGTGAGGTTAAAAAAAATAGAAAAAACATGGTCGGTGCAGTGCAGAACAATGTCTTAGATATTTTTGGGTTTTGAGTTCAAATTTTTATTTTGAGTGATGATATATCGTATGAACATACTCAGTACGAAAGAATACGAATCTACTTGTTTATCAACTGTTGGGTAAATGTTAAATTAAAATAGGTAGAAAAAACTACAAACTTGACACAAATCACGGGTGGTTACTCTTTTTGGGTTTCTTGTGGCACGAATTCTTAATTTTCCTTTTATTTTAGTGGAGCAGTTCATCGGTCAATGATAAATTGGTCTTTTCTTTTTCCCCTTTAAATTAGGGCTTTCTACCATGAACCCATGGGTCATGTGGTTCGCCGGTGAACCATCAAATTAATATTAATTTTGAAAACGGTTCATGGATGAATAATTAATTGAACACCATCAGATATATAATAAAATAATTTAACGATTGAGATCGAATAGTTTTTATATATTTTTAAATATAAAGAAGTATTGAATATATTTTATATTAAAAAATAAAGTGTGGTTGCATCTCCCATCTCCGATCTAAATTCGACGTGACCGTCGCCGCCTCCTCTGTCAGTAACAATCTTTACACCGGAATCTATGGTAGTCATCGACGACACCTTTTAGGTGGGGGTTTGATCAACAAAAAGTAAGAACGAAGAAGCAGTGCATGTGTCTCATGTGGGAGGTTTAGTAAATGTTTTATGAATTTTAAATGGGAGCTTAAAATGTAATTTCGTTTTAATTTTTTGTTCAATTAAATAAATTAATAAATCTGGGTACACTAACACCTCCTCTCCCGTATCACCTATGACACTGCTTCACCTTAGAACGGGTCTTAAATTAGACTTGTTGTCATAGAATTTGTTTGGGTTGCTGCTTCCTTAATTATTAGTTATTTCTTCTTCTTTTTTTAAGTTGATGTTTTAGAAAAAAAAAATCTATTTTATCTGTTATTTAAAAATTTAATGATAATATGAATATTTATTTTTAATTATATTCTTATCTTTTAACTCTGAATTATTTTACATACTTATTATAAAATTATATATTAAATTATTAAATGTCTAAACGTAAAAGAGTCCCTATATGAACCTTTTTTTTATTTATTCTCAAACATTTATAATTTCAGATGTTTTGTATATTTTAATGCACCGATAATAACTATATATAATTGATAAATAAAAATATATATTAATTGAAAAAATATAAATTAAAAAATATATAAATAAGAATATTAGCTATAACTCTTAATTTATTTAATATTGATATTAAAAAGTCTTAAAAAATGGAAGGAGTAATTTTCTAATAGGTTTCTATAAAAAAAATAACGTACTAATAAGTGGGTTAACGTTCATTTGCAATTATCTAAATTGCAAAACAAGGTTTTTTGCCATATGTCACAAACCATTAGTTTTGACTTTTGATTGCTGCTTTATCACCGATTATCATTAGTGGAGGTAAACTGAACTTAGCTGGTTGTAAGTTGCAACAGCTAATTAAGAAATATCAATATATATATATATATTTTGCAGGAAATGAAAAGGAAAAAAGTTATATATATCGATCCTTAACATATAGTATTTTATTTCATTATCAGGTTTTCTCTCAATAGAATATGATCTATATTGAATTCCAATGCAATGATGTTTCGGCCATAAACTTTCGAAATGTCAAATTCTATATATCTTTTCTCCCCTCGTGGGTTTTTTAGTGGCATTGCACTGAGTTTTTGTCAATGTCAAGTATGTGTCCTTTCGTTTTGATTCCTTTTGGACCACAATACGGAAATTTTGGAGTGCTACTCTCTTTGGCAAATTGAAGAGAAAGTGACTAGGATAATTTGGATGCAGAATACAATGAACCAAAATAGCAAAAAAAAAAAGAATATAATAAGGAATAACAATTGCAGGTTGACCAATAATGCGGCTGAATTTTGTCATAGAGCTTACATTACAGTTTCCAATATATCCCTAATTTGTGTAAGACGCCAGCAACCACACTCCAGAAAGTGATTTCTGCAAAGATGACATATAAGATGGTACCCACCCTCTCTGAGTGCCAAACATTGACAAACACATGCTTCTTGATCCAGTGTACCTGAATATTGTTTGACGTGCAACAATGGTTAGTTCCTTGTCCTAGCTACCTTATGAATTATGATAAAGGGGGTAAAAATATTTGTAAAATATTATGATAGTTAAAGAAGGCCATATATATACAATAATTAGCACAGCACCAAATAAAAATTATCATATGCTTGCAATATAAATTAAAAAGCGGTTAATTGGTTCTTACTAGTGAGTTACGTGGATTTTCACAATACCATCCATTTACAAATGCTGCAAAGATGCCCTCGGCTGCCATCACAAACACTAGCATAGCATTCATTCCTATCCACTCCAAGAACAAGAATGGAGTGCGGAGCCCCCAAACATCTATCTGTTTAATTAATTTCCAAGAGTGGTAAAGATCAGAATCGCAATGAGAGATAAAACCAAAGGAAAAAAAAACAATTATATATTAATAACTCAAAGAATTTTTCTACATTTGTACCTACCAGTATGTATAACCCAGAGAAGACAATTCCAGCTGCCCCAGCTGTGAAACAAACATAGCTGAAGCTATAGAGTTGCTTGTTAATTGGTAAAGCTGCGCAGTGTTCCATAAAAAAATTGTTAAGAATTATATATCTTGCATGCAAATGTTATGTTATGTTTCTTAAATGGATATTTTTTTGAGGTGCATATCTCACTAGCTTATCTTACCATCTGTGAAGTGAAGGATGATGGCTATTATGAGTAACACAAATCCCATTAAGACCCATTGTTTTAGTCTCTCCGAATGACCCTGCCAAATTTTATACTTTTATAACTAAATTGCATTTTCTATAATAGATGTTTAGGTTGAGTATAACATGGGTGAATTTTGTAACCTTGAAGTGAATCAAGATGTGCCCATAATGGATGCCGATAGTGCCAGAGAGGATAGCTGATATAGAACTGGTTTTAAAAAAAAAAAATTATTTGTTAAATACTTCTGATAGATAAATAGAGATTATTTGCTGATAAAGTAACTCAAATTTAGAAATTCTCACTAACTTCTCGAACAATTAAGAAACATAATTTGATTTTAGTTTAGGAGAAAAAATATTATTATTATTTTTACTTTTTTTACGATAAGTATTTTTTTTAAAAAAAACATCAACATAAACCTCAACAAGCCTTCGGGTTCAAAAGGAGAACGACACCAACTTGGAGCATCATCACGAAAAGGACCACTGGCTGGAGAACTGAACGTACACGCCTAAAAACGTCATAGAAAAAAATATAAACGCAACAGTCACTTACTCAGGTTTAGAATAACACCAAAATGGTATTAGTTTGAAATAAAAATTAAGAAGTATTTGAATTTAGTAGCAAATACGACTTTGACACAATGTGGACTAATTTCTCACTTCTAAATACTAGTCAATAGTCATCTTCAAGCGTCTCCAAACAGGTTGAGAATAAAGATGGTTGACCCCCCCAAACTTGTCGGTCCACGTGCCCAACAGCATTACATGCTGGCCCTAGGTGTCCTCTCATTCCACATATGACCTATATAATAAATGCAAGGAAAACCAAAAATTAAATAAGAAAAATTAAAAAAAACCTTAAGTGTCAAGTTACAATTCTTAATGGAGAGAAAAAATTAAAGGAATGCTCGACAAGTAATTAGAGAGAGAGTATCTACTGTGTATCTCTTTGGTTCATCGCCGTTAAAGTGATCCAGGAAACTCCAATGTGGAACGTAGAGGGTGAAGGTTGTGATCATATAAATGATAAATGCCACGAAGCCCCCAAACCTAAGCCACAAGTTCACAATTTTCATTATATCAAATATCAGTTGAATTCCTATTCATCTTTGCATCTTTTTTTCTTCTTATTCCTCTTGCCATATATATAATTGAAGTTTGAAGTTAAATATAACACGTGTTGCATTTTCTCACCATTGCCATTTATAAGCCGTAAAAATGGATAGGTGTCCAGAAGCCAACGTAGTGGGTCTAAGCTTGGTGGTAAATGTCTCTATTAGAGCTACAACACAGTATACAAGAGCTATTCTCTGCACACAAAAGTTCAGAAACGCGGTTAATTATTACTATTCAAGAATTGCGTGTGAAGTTGCAGGAAGTTGAGCCCGATTTGGTATCAATGCTACAAATGGTTGCAGATTTCAACAGTGTTACCAGGAGACCCGTTTTTGCACTTGAAGCAGAATGAACAGAGTGTTCTGTCGATGGAGGCTAGCCGGAAATGGAATATCATATGGTGTGCTGTGATGTGGGTATTGTGGAATCATAGGAATAGGCAAAGACCTTTTAACGTTGATGGAATCCTGCAAGATGTTATCTTCGTGGCTTGGGTATGGCAGAAATTTGATGGGTCTGCTAGCATGGATGATATGTTTACATGCAATAATACTTGATGAGATTATGAATTGCTCTACGTGCATATATAGAACCATATAGTTAGTCATTGCATTTGGTTCCCGATTGAATTTTGGAAGTGCCTTAATTGATGATTTTATGTGGTTGGGCGGTGTGGGCTGGTTGGAAATTAATGTAGATATTGTCCAAGCTGGGTTATTCCGCACAGATGTAGAGGAGCATATATAACTAGGTTATTTTAGATAAAAATAATTAATGAAAAATTAATTGAAAGCTATAAAGTTGGTGAGTAGTTAAAAAATAAAAAATTAAGTTATTAATCGTTGTAACTAAAAAATATAAAATGATAAAAAAATAAAAAAATAATAATTTATTTTAAAAAAGTAACTAGTAAATTAAATAAATATATTTAAGATAAAAATAAAAGAAAATATAAAAAATTAAAAATTAATGTTTAAAAAACACTATTTCAATTAGAATTTTAAAAAACATTAAAAGTTATTAAAAAAAACTTATTTATCAAATTATCAAATAAATTTTTTGAACAAAAAATTAAAAATTAATTAAAATATGTTTTCGAATATCTTATTTTTTGATAGGCATATGTCTTGCGAGAGTGATGAGTTTCTTTATTTCATGTGAGCTGGTACCTCTGTTACATTTGGTTATTGCATATTTATTATAATAAATATTTGATTAATAGGTGCTAACTAAGCTGTAACTAGGTTATTAAACCAGTCCGGTACTTGTTCTTACGGTGCTTCTGGTACCTCTAATAATATATTTCTCTTTGCGACCAAAAAATTTAAAAAAAAAAAATCAAGAATTGCGTTGCAATGGGGTAATTTTGCATTAGTCCCATATAAATTTTATTTTATTTGAAACATACCTGGAGAATGCCACACCATCGTATAAATTTCATGTTAACTCCATATTCGAGATCATCAGGGGCATGGGAGTAACCCCCTGTAGGATGTTATATAATCAAATTTATCAATGCATCAGGATTTACTTACCTATGTATTTGTGCAACAATGCATGGGCTTTAGTTTTTTATACATCAGAAAAAATGCAACAATGTGGATTTACCTTGCAAAATTATACCCCAGAAGAGAAGCTTCAATGTCCTAAGGATTATCTTCTTTACGGCATGCTTTATCTTTGCGATTCTCTACATTATTATAATCAGTTTATCAATGAACGGAATTATGTTTACACCACAAATGCTAATTTATTTTTTATATACACAAAACAATTTGAAGAAAGAAACGAATAGAAAATATAGAAGCATAAGTTGCATATAAAATAATTAGCTAAATTGTAACCTGTGTGATTTCGTCACTTTAATTCTGTTATTGTTTAGAATAAATAATTTTGATTCTTGTGTCAGTGCATGAAAGAGTCACCAAGTGTTTTTGTTGTTGTGGAAGAAGAAGCCTTCTTATCTTAATACATGTATTTAATTTATTCAAAACTAGTCCAATATACTTTTTGGGGGGTTTTTAAAGAAAAAAAATAAACTACTAAAACACTTCTATTAAGTTAATATTATAAATACTAATTTACATGTATTATTACTCGAGAATTATTATTTTTTTTCAAATTATAAAAATTTATAAATTAAAATAAATATTTAATATTTAATTTTACATATATTTATTATTTAGTTTTCCGGCACAATTTACGTCACGAACCACCAATCTATCCCCTCCCAAATATGCTAAGAAATTCTAAAGGTTGTCAAAGATCCTCCTCCATATGTCTCGAAATGGACATGAGATAAGGCAAAAAGATGTTTTATGTGTCAAAACCCATATTGTTCCAAAAATAAATACTCTCGTTGTGTTGGAAGCACAAGCTCAAGTCAATAATATTAGCTTTTATCTTATGTCGAATTGTTTGTAAATTTTATTTTTAGTCAAAACATTAATTTTAATAATGTATTGTATTGTTTGTAATTTTATTTTATTTTGTGTTAACTTAACTTTTTTTAGTTTAATTAATTAAAGTTGCGGGTTAAATACATAAAATATAGAATTAAAAAAATAAATTAATTGGCACATTGATAAATCAATCTAAAAAAATCTTTTTAAAAAAATAACTCTTATGATACATATAAAATAGTATTTATAAAATTAAATAAACAAAATAAATATGTTAATAATTTATTAATTTATATTTAAATAAAAGTTTATGAATTCAAAATAAAATAATTT
Source organism: Glycine soja (assembly GCF_004193775.1). NCBI lineage: Eukaryota > Viridiplantae > Streptophyta > Magnoliopsida > Fabales > Fabaceae > Glycine > Glycine soja. The sequence goes on from NC_041020.1 coordinate 44,306,942, forward strand.
ATTACGACACAATGTTGTATTCAGAATCATAGTGCTATAATAAAACAAGCCAATTACGATTAAGAAGATTGTGACTGTGTACAGAATTTATTACAACACAATGTTCTCAATATACCTGGCTTATTGCACAGAGACCAAAAGGAAAAAATAAAAACAAGTGGAGACAGAGAAGCCTTTATTTATTTATACAGTAAAATAGTTTTTGTGATCCTTAATAAATATTTAAATTTTATATTTATTTTTTTTATAAATTTTTCTTCATAAAATAAAATTTTTATTTTTATCTTTAATATTTTTTTAGTTATGGATAAATTAACGATTTGTTCTGTGATAATTTTTTTTATTTGTTATTAGTTTCTTTGAAAAATACTAATAACAAATAAAACTTTTTAATCGAATAATAAATATAAAATTTGTTAATTTATTAATAACTAAAAAAATATTAAGAATAAAAAATAAATTATTAGTTTATTATATATGATAAAATAAATCCTTACCTTTAGTGCAAGGGCTATGGCAATCCCAACAATGAAAAGAAAGAAAGGCATAACGAAATCGGCCAAAGTACATCCATTCCACGGGGAATGATCAATGCGTGGATAAGCTTCACCAGCGTCGTCTACCAGTATCATCAACTACACATAAATTATCAAGAGTGAAAAAAATTAAGAATTAATTATTCATAATCATAAATAAGAATGGGGATAGTTCAGATAAATCGTCACATTATAAGGTTATTATCATGTCACATTTATTTACTAAATGAATTAATTAAGATATTTTATAAAAAGATATTTAAATAAAAAAGGTTCTTTATACTTATAAGGCATGAGACCACTCCTCTACCTTACATTACATGTCTCTAGATTAATTAAGCCTCTACTTGTTTTCATATTAAAAAAATAATAATTTACTTAATTTATTAAAAAATAAGTATCATTTTAAATTATTTTATATAGAAAAAAATCAATAAATAAATAAAAAATATAATAATTTTATAAAATTAATCTGAATATTAATATTATATTAAAAATTAAAAGGATATTTATTAAGAGCATTAGTGAAAAAAATAATTAATATTATATTAAAAAATTAAATTGGATACTTATTTTGAAAGGAGTAAATACATTTTTAACAAGATTACATAATTCAATATAAAATCGTGGCTAAATATTCCAAATAGTATTATTTGTTCAAAATTCATTCTGTCAAAATTATTCTAGTTTTACCATGCAGAATGTTTGCCAAAAGAAAAGGGGTTGGGGTACACTAACCACTATGGTGAGACCCCTAAATGCATCCAGGGTTGCAATCCTCTTGGTCTTCTGCTTAACCACTGGTTGCTCCTGTTCAGCTATTTTCTGTACGGACTCACTCTCAGCCCCATAAGGCTTAGCCATTGTGCCTTTGTCATGCTCAATAACAGAACCTCCATTACTGGTTTTAATGGTTACCCTCCTCTTCAAGTCATCCTTATTGCCACCACCATTCAATGCTGAATTGATTCCTTCTTCCATTCTCTTAGATTCTTCATCCATTATTGCTGAATAGTGAATATTCAATAAAGTTCAATGATGTATATCCTTGTCTTGTCTCTTTCTCTTGGGTGGAATAGAACAATTATAGGGAGATTATGTTAGAGATAGAATTAAAGAATTAATGTGACAGAGAGGTCCAAATTAATGAAGTAGAAGGCCGGCATGTGTTGGGTCTCGTCATCAAGGTGGGAAAAATAGAGTAATTAACAACTAGCTACATTACAAATATAAGAGATAGATGAAGGACTTTAGAGAATCGAAAGAAATGGAAGAGGTCCACACTCTGATTTGTTAAATTAGTATTAGCACAGGCTGCTCAGTGTTAATTAGTCCAACCCTTTATTTTGTTTCTTCTGGTTGGTTGCTCCTCCATTGCTATGAACTTTGAGTACGTAGAATTGTTTTGTCTTGTTTTTTATACCAAAGATTCCTCTTTATCTTTAAGGTTTGACCAAATTTTCAAAATGGAGAAATTCTTGTGCCTTCGAATGATCTCTTCCAGATGTGTTTGGATAGTGGTAATTGTCCGGCTAAATAAAGTAAAATATAATTTTTTTAAGAAAGTAGTTAATGATTTTTTTTGTTAATAATGATGTCATTTCTTGAGTTATCTTTTAAGAATGTGTTACAATGAAGATCAAATTAACAACACACTACACGTATAAGACTAAATTAAAAATGTGTCACATGTATAGGACCATGTTAATAAGAATAAGTAAAAGGTTAATGGTGTTAGGAACCAAATTGAAAATGTTTTACACGAATAAGAACTAGTTTAACAAAGTTTTTATATGTAGAGTCTAAATTGAGAATCCGTAATATACATAGACTAAATTATATGTTAACCGGATTACTTTTTTTTTTTTAATCTTTTTTCATTACATGAATTATTTTATTTTATACTATTTTATATTTGTTTATATTTTCTTTTTATTATAAAAGTAATTGTATACATATTTCTAATTTCTCCCGTCCCCTTTTTTCTATTGCATATTTGCATCTAATTGAACTTTTTGGTTCCATAATTTCTTAACCTTCAACAAAAGTTTCGAAATGCGAATCCTCGAAGGCACACCTTTTAGAAGGTTTAAATGAATAAATGGATTTTTATTCTTTTATCGTTCTCATATAATCTTGATCGATTAATATCTTTTTTTTTATTTTTAGAATTCAGTCCGTAGTATTTCTATATAATCTAGTCTTCCAATCAATTTCTTTCTACATAAAAATCTTTATTATGTACGTAGCAATACAAGAGGCCAGCCTTCGCGTAGAAAGGAATTGTATTACTGTAAGTTTTTAAGTCACTTGAGTTAGTTTGTTCTTTGGCTGAGTTTTCTTCCCGTGAATGCATGGCATGGATGCTCCAGACACAAATTGTACATATTATTGTTAACTTGATGAGACTTTAATTGGGATATGTTTGAATAAACTTATCTAAAAATACTTTTTAAAAAAATAAAAAAAAAAGTTATATGAACTTTTTTATGAGTTAAAATTAATTTATGCATAAGTTAATTTATAGAAATTTTTTATATAATTTTTCTAAATAAAAGACAAAAAAAACTTCTACAAATTAATTTAATTTTATGGAAAATTTTATTTTATTTTTTCTCCTAATTTTTTTTTTGAATGCTCACTCAAAGATGCCCTTAATCCTTGGTGTTCTTTTAAGTTAAATTTAGAACTTCATCAATATGGTATTGAAGAATATTTTGCTTCCCTAAAATTGTTCCACTTATTCTTGGGCAATCTGATAATCCCGGTCTTATTCTTGTCTCTCAGCTGTTGACTGGGGACAATTGCATTTCTTGGAATCGAGCCAAGTGAACGGTGCTGAGTGTAACAAGGACTGGTCACCAATTCCCATATATCATCTTTAGATTTGAAAATTAAATTGCAATTGATTGTAGCAATGATTCCAACATGCACCCAAATATTTTGTGATTGTTACATATGTAACTGTTTTAAGCTAGTGTAGATGAAAAGTCAAATCAACTCATTTTCCAGTAGCACAAGTGGAAGTGGTAGAATATATAAAACAAAAGGTGTGATCAGTGATTGGTGTGTCCATCTGTCTTCAACATGTGGTCAAGTGAGGAATGGCGGTGATAATGATCAACATTAGGGTGTGGAAACTGTACTCTGCATCCTTATTACGTCGAACTCAATCGAGTTTCAATTCAAATATACATTTAATAGTTCATAATATTTTTTAAAAAAATTTACACTAAAGATGTAAATGGGCTGAGATTGACTTTTCACATGATCCAAAACTTGACTTACTTTTTTTTTATTTATTTAAGAAGAAATTGACTTAGATACTAAAAGATTTAAAATAATTTATAGGTTAAAATATATTTGTGATTTTTAATAAATATCTAATTTTATTTATTTATTTTTTAATATTTTTATTTTTTCTCTTTGATAAAACAAAATTTTATTTTTATCCTTTAACAATTTTTTTTAATTTCTAATAAATTACTAAATTTTGTTGTGTTTCCTAATAAATTTATTTTATTTGTTATTAGTCACTTTAGAAAGTACTAATAATAAATAAAAAAATTATCAGGAAACAAACACAAATATTTTTAATTTATTAGAAACTAAAAAGTTTTAAAAACAAAAAATAAAATTATTATTTTATTAACAATACAAAAATTATTTTTATAAAAAAAAAACTTAAAATTTGAGTGTTCATTAAAGATCACATACATATTTTAACTTAATATATGCATGTGACTCCGTTAACGCATATTACTCAGCTAAATGAGCCATATCTTAGTTCTTTACAAACTATAATTATACAAGAGTTTTGGATAAGAGACTATTTTCAATGAATTATGTTATCCAATATCAATATAAGTTACAAAACATATAACCAACTAAACGCAAATAAAAAAAGTCAGTTCTATCTTGAAGTGTATCTTCTCTAGTATTTGATCAGGAATGGCTATTTACTTGTTGTTTTCATGACGTGTATGTTCTAGTCAAAGGTGGCGTACGTGACATGTATATATCATAAAGCTCTGGATTTCCGATTTATCAGCTAAATGATGGCCGACCCATCAGTTTACCAGTGCCACGGCTCTTCCGATATTGGCCGGGTGAGGAGCATTGTAATAAAACCCTTTATTTTTCCATTAATATTATATCAAGAGATCGATGCGCACCATTGTAATAAAACCCTTTATTTTCCCTTGGAAAATCTTTTCCACTAGGCTATCTTCAATCTTTATCAAGAGATCGATGCCTTTCCTTCTTTTTCTTATATATTAAACAATGTATAACAATAGAATTCATTTTTAAAAAATGAAAAAAGAAGTGTTGAGTTGGAGATCATTAGAAAAATAGCCCATTACATCAAACCAACCCACATATGACCAACAGACCCAAGATCAACATTTCTCTTAGTTTCTAGAATATTGTTGCTACCTACTGTTATTTGTTACTACCTTTTTACTGTTTTACTAAGTTACTTTATTTTAGCTGTTATACAGCTGTAATTTGTATAGGTATCATTTAGTAGATTCGGTCTTATCCTTCGGTGTAGCTGTATATATTTTCATGTATGCTGCCAATAATTATCCATTGAATGAAGTAAGCTTTTCCTACCAATTCTGTCTAAGTTTCATCACCCTCTCCCTTATACCCAAAGTCCTTTTAGAGATGGTCTTAATTTCCACAAGTACTCCGCATCACATGTCAGCCCATAATCATTTATATTCCGTCTCTGCAACTGTTTCTTTTTCCACTGAAACAATTTTCAGTCACACTCTATTTTCTCCATATAGTCAAAAACCCAACTACACGTGGTTCTGCACCATTTATTTCCACATAAAAAAGTGTAATTGATCTCCCAAAACACAACATCATCACTGCAAAATGAAGACTTTGATCTACCATGTTCTCACGGGGCGTTGGTTCATGCTCTTTGCATCTTTACTCATCATGGCCGCAGCAGGAGCAGCCTACATGTTCGGCATGTACTCTAACGAGGTCAAAACCTCTTTAGGGTACGACCAAACCACTCTTAACTTGTTCAGCTTCTTCAAAGACGTTGGTGCCACCGTTGGAATCATATCAGGGTTAGTCAACGAGATAACTCCACCTTGGGTAGTTCTGTCAATTGGGGTCATCATGAACTTCTTTGGCTACTTCATGATATTTCTTGCTGTCACTGGCCGCATTGCCAAACCCCAAGTTTGGCAAATGTGTCTCTACATTTGCATTGGCTCAAATTCTCAAACTTTTGCTAACACAGGTGGTACTGTCACGTGTGTGAAAAACTTCCCTGGAAGCCGTGGCAATGTTTTAGGCCTACTCAAAGGTTACGTTGGTCTAAGTGGTGCCATCATTGCACAGCTCTACCATGCCTTCTACGGTGATCATAACCCTCAGGCTCTTATTTTACTCATTGCGTGGCTTCCTGCTGCTGTTTCCTTTCTTTTCCTTCCAACAATTCGGATATTCAACACAGTTCACCACCCAAATGAGAACAAAGTTTTCTACCACCTTCTATATATATCACTAGTCCTTGCCGGGTTTCTCATGGTTCTTATCATCATGCAAAACAAGCTCAGGTTTACAAGGCCTGAATACATAGCCGATGGGGTTGTGGTTTTCTTCTTTCTCCTTCTCCCACTTGTTGTGGTGTTTAGAGAAGAAATAAACCAATTGAAAGCCAAAACGCAAGGTTTGACCGATTCAGTAAAAGTAGTCACTGAAGTTATTCCACCTCCAAATGTGGTGGAGCAAGAAGTCCCATCAACTACCACAAGCTCCCACGAGAAAAGTTCTTGTTTTGGGAATATACTCAAACCCCCAAAAAGAGGAGAAGACTACACCATCTTGCAAGCACTTTTCAGCATTGACATGCTGATTCTGTTCATAGCAACAACATTTGGTGCTGGCGGAGCATTAACAGCCATAGACAATTTAGGACAGATTGGACGCTCATTAGGGTACCCAAGAAAAAGCATTACAACATGCGTGTCCTTATTGAGCATATGGAACTACTTGGGAAGAGTAGTTGCAGGTTACGCCTCTGAAATATTCTTAACCAAATACAAACTCCCTCGTCCCTACATGCTCACTCTAGTTTTGCTTCTCTCTTGTGTTGGCCACATTCTGATAGCCATTGGTGCCCCAAACTCTCTCTACTTGGCTTCAGTGATTATAGGGTTCTGTTTGGGAGCTCAGTGGCCACTAATGTTTGCAATCATATCAGAAATATTTGGCCTCAAATACTACTCCACGTTGTTCAACTTTGGAGCCGTAGCAAGCCCTGTTGGGTCTTACATTCTGAACGTGAAAGTGGCTGGTGTTTTGTATGATAAAGAGGCTTTGAAACAGTTGAAGGCCAAAGGACTCACGAGAGAAGAAGGGAAGGACCTAACTTGCGTGGGAGTGCAATGCTATAAAATGGCTTTTATCATAATCACGGCTTCAACGCTGTTTGCATGCATTGTTTCGTTTGTTTTGGTGGTGAGGACTAGAAAATTTTACAAAGGGGATATCTATAGAAAGTTCAGAGTGGAACATGAAACAGGAGAGAATGAAATGGGGATCACTAAAACTCGTAATAGTCCTTCTGGTTGAAACAGAGGGACATGCAAACTTGGGCAGCACCACGTACAAGGGAACAACCCAATAAAATAAGAACAGTAGAAAATAATGAAGTATGTTTAAGGTTGAAAAATGTTATATGAACACTTAATATAATGAGATCGAGAAAAAACAAATATAAATATTATAGGAAAAGAGAAATATAAAAAAATGTTGAAAAAATATTTAAAATAATAAAATATTTGTACATTTTTACCTTTTAAGGTTTAGGTACAGTATTGCCTGCTTTTTAAGAAGTATATGTGGTGGGCTTGCCTAAGATTGAACTTAAATAAATTGAATATTTGTAATTAAATAATCTTTGTATTCGATATTTTGGGCAGATTTTTATGTAAGAGGCGAACTGTGTTATGAGAAGAAAAAGATCATCTCCTAACATTTACACGTGGCTCTCCCGATTTTTTTTTTGAAAATTTAAAAGAAATAAAATATAATAAAGATTATGAAAGTAAATATTCTTGCATTTATTGCTATTGCACTATTTATTCTAGTTTCTACTGCTTTTTTACTTATAATTTACATAAAAATGGTAAGCTTAAATTGTGAGAACTAAAAAGAGATCCTTAAACAAAGTGTAAGAAGACGCTGCTTGCGCTCTAGTGTTTGATTAAACTGACATTTTAATATTTTACTCATCAACGCCAACAGTAACATACCCCCGCATTAATAAATTCAAAAATATTTATTCATTTATATTCAATTTTGTCATACCTATATGGATTTGCTACTGTGAGCTTAAAAAAGGTTTCATTTATAATTAATTCTTATTTCATTTAACTAAGTGATGTTTTAAACAATAATTTTTCAAATACTGTATTTTATTTTTAAAAAAAGTTTTTTTACATGATTTCCCCAAATATTTAATTCAAATAATTTGGAATTTTGGATGCTGCGGGCCTGCGGCAAGCCCAGTTGCGAAAGTTCATGGGGGTCATTGCCAGGTGGGTATCGACTCTTGCGGATGAAATGAAATTCACTTTCATAACTAGTAACTATATATGTGGCAGCTATTTTAAAATTGAAGTCAAATTTAAAGATACATTAATTAAAAAGCATTACAAAAATTCAACAAGTCATTTATGTAGAACAAAAAATATATATTAAGATGAAAAAATATCTTAAAATATTATAAAGATATAAAAAAATGTATATATATATACTGAATTTCAAAATTACTATAATTTACTAAATTATAAATCATAATTAATTTTTATTCTTAAATTCCAAAAAATCCTATGAATAAAAAACATGTTTCTCAATCTATATAGCATATTTTCTTAATTCTAAATAAATCATCTCTTTGATTTATTTTTATTTAATAGAATAGAATTTCGATTATTAATAATAACAATATTTATTATTTTATAAATTTTGTTTAAATTTAAAAATATTTTTGCAATAAAGAAAATGGTACTACATATTATTATGACCCGAGTCAAAAAGATGGAGAAAGGGTGAAGATTTCAATTCCCTCAAACTGATGGGGATATATCATAGGTCTTTCTCACTTCCCCCACCCACTGAGAAAAGAGAATATATAATGGGTGTTGGAGACAAGTGGAGCTCCTGAGGCTGCATAGGATCCGTATTGGCCATCTTTATCACCACAATGCCTCTCATGAATGAATTAGAACTAGTATCATATCATCTCACGTCATGCACTATTCATTTGCAACATTTATCCTTTTGTTAAGATACACAAAAAGAGAAATCAACTGTGACAACTTTCGATAACTCAATAGTTGTCAACTCCTCATCGTGGTATATTATATATATTTTTGTTTTAAATTTTTCACATGTATTGTTTTTTGAAAAATATAAATTAACATACAGTCAAAGAATATTTCTTTTAGCATAAATTCATCACTTTGTTAAGAACTAGCTACTAGTTAGCCCCTTCTGCTAGACTTAATCTATGTTGACATTGTATATTATACTCCTTATATTGCAGTTGACTGTACAGTATAAGATGAATTCAAGTTTTCAAACAATCAACTTGTCCTTCTTTGTTTTTTACAATAGTTGTACTAAAGTTAAAACGTAAAACTTTATACATATTATTTAAATATATTGTCGCTAAATTGACCCTACTAGTGCTTTTAATAAGCTTGTTTGATTTGCTATATGGACAGTTTATGTGGAAATCTCTAAGTTACATTAAAATGAATTTAACCCTTTTTTGATTAAGGGTGGGTTAGATTAAGTTTTTTTTTGTATTTATTGTAACTCAATAAAAAAAATTGTGATTGTAAGTTTATTGGTGTTAAATATTTTAAGATTTTAAAAATTATGATAGTAAAATTTTAATTTTATTTTAATTTTTTATATTTTTATTGAATGAAATAAGATTATATATATATATATATTAGTTTTGATGATTTTAATTATATTAGAAAAAATAATATTTGATAACGGGAGTAAAGAAAGAATTCTAGATAAGCTAGTGAGAATAAAAACAAGAAAACAAAGTTTGGAATTTATAATTGTATGTTCAAATGCCACTCGAAATTTCAAAAAAAATGCTTCATATTAATATAATATTTATTTACCAAATACTTTTAGTTTTGTGAAACAAACTTTTAAATTAATCTAAAGTAATAAGTTAAAATTAAATGAACTTATGTACCCTGGTAAATACCCTTTAAATAACTTAAGCTTCAACCTAATTATTTGGTAGTAGGTATTGTTTTGCTTTGTAGGTAAAAAAACGATCTCCTCATATGTCACAATAAATTTTCCAAATAGACATTCTTTCTTTAGAAATTAATTAGTTAGTAACTCGTGTGATGTATATTTACACAAATATACAAATCAATTTTTTGTTGTAAATATGTATTTAAAATATTATTTACAATTTCACATTTTAATGCGTGTTTATAATAATTTAACATAATATACACTTTATGAATTTAAACTATTTGATTTATTAACTTTTAAAAATTGAGGTTATTAATTCTTATGTAAACTGAAATTTTAACATATTATAATAATATTATTAATATATATTTTTTATCCGTAAAAATTGAAAATATGAATTAAATTAATTGACTCATTCGTGTATCATTTTCATTCATTGTTTCATCTTAGAACTCGCCTTAGATCAAAGACATGCACATTTTTGGAATTAAAAGTACAAAATGACAGCTGAATAAGTGAGCCTCACATGGGGCTTGGCATAGATGGGCCTACCAATATATTGTCTCACTATTTTGTTACAGGGTGCAGCATTAGACAGGATCCAAATCTTGGTACCCCGGTGAATGATCTGTTCAATAAAAAAAACTCTAGGTATACCAATAAAGGTTCAACAATCCCATTTTTTCCCCTCTTTCTTTTGTGCAGATGAAAAAGTATTGTATAATCTGAAATTATCACGCATCTAAAATTCAGCCAATTTGCATGTAATAAATGCTTGAGTTTTGTTAAAAAAAATCATAAATTAGAATATTCAGCCATGCACATGTAATATGAAGATCGGTTAAAACTATTAAATTCATGATAATTTTGAACCATACAATATTTTTTTTCCTAATGAATAGTGGAGCTGGTTGAGTTTGGAAAGGATATCATATGTAGGTCAGTAGCGTACACACAGAAAAGAAAAAGAAAAAGAAAAAGAAAAGAAATGCAATGATTCAGATGACGCGTTATTAGAAAGAAAAATAGAAATAAAAAGTTAGTAAGATGAATATCAAAGTTAATGAGTAAACAAAATCAAGTAAAATAAAGTAATAAGGTTATCACTAGGAGGGAGTGCACCAGATGAGGAAGTGTAGCAAATGTACATGAATTTAAGCATACAAATAGAGGGAATGTAACAACGTGCATGACGATTTGGTTAGGAATGCCTTAGTTAGATATACTTTATTAATAATTTGTTATTTAATTTTATGTCATATACATATGTTATGTTTATATATTGTTTGATGATATTGATTGTCAATTTGTTACCTTGACTTTAAATTATCATGATATATGCAGGTTCTGTTGTAATAATGTTTGGATTGTACCAAAAAAATATTTTTAAGGAAAACTAGATAATAATGCATCCTTATTCCTTAGTAAAGCGTCATTCAAAATATTCATAAACTCAGATACACTTTCTCAAGAAAGTCTCATCTTATGTGAATTATACTCAAATAATAGTGCGTTTTCTTCAACACGCATCATCTTATTTATGTATTCAAATTAACGTTATATGAGTTATGCATTCAGATGGTGTTTTGTGACCGCATACAAAATAAAAAAAAAAAGATGGTGCTTTGCCAACATTATTTCATTCAGATAAGGCTTTATCGAACATTATATCTCATTCATAATTCTTAATTAGAAGCCACTTATAGTTATAGAAGCATTATGTAAGTAAAATAAACGAATAACTTTGAAAACTTGTTGTTACCCGGTGATCAAATTGATGCCTCATTCGTGTACCATTTCAATCTCATTCACGGCTTCATCTTAAACCAAATAATACAATTTTTTTATAAGAAAAAAATACAGGTTCTGAGGAATTATAAGGAGAAAATGACAGCTGAAATACGTGAGTCTCACATGGGGCTTGACTTACATTGGCCTACCAAAAACAAATTGTCTCACTATTTTGTTACCCGGTGCAGCATTAGACAGGATCCGAATTTAGGTATTGTTACAAATCAGGTTCATCGAATCCCACGTTCTATTTTCCTCCTTTTGGGTAGTGGAATCTCATGTGTAGGTGTACAGACGAATTAATAAAAAAAATAGAAAAGAAATTAAACATGCAATGATTCAGGTGCGAAATTAGAAAGAAAACTGGAATTTGGAAATAAAGAAATGAATATGATGGATATGTATAAAGTTAGACTAAACAAATCAAGTAAAATAAAGCAAGAAGAGGTTTGAAGCTAGCTAGGGACGAGACGTCGAGTAATTGCAAGAGATGATTAATTATTGGAGTCACTTAATTTTGTCCCGATGTCAATCTAATATAAAGTTTAAAAGTATAATTTAGACACGTTAATTGCTAGTATTCAATAATTAAAATTCTGTCTTACCAAAACTTAAAATTAGTGGACATAAAACTGGCGTTCCTTCATAGTACATGTAACCCTCACGCTCAAGGGTGGCTGTGGCGAATTCTAAAGCGTTGAATTTCTCATTTTTGATATGGTCACATCCAGTTTCCCATTGATTCCCGGCTCTTCTCCGATAGTGGCTAGTTAGGACCCACCACTTAGCTAGAGTGCTAGTCACTTTCTCAAGTCATATAATTGCACTTACCACAAAATTATGACACCTTTTTTTTTCCTCCCTAAATTTCCCAAGAAAATCCTTCCCCTGATACCACCGGCGTCAAACCATAATCATTTGTTCCGTGCACAACATTTTTCTGCTCACATGTAGGGAAACAATTTTCACACCCTATATATATCCATATAGATTTATCCATATAGATTCACCCGTATATCGGAAATTAGAGGATGTGGTCCCCATTTTGATACATTATTAACTTCATAAATTAAAATAATATGATTATGCATGTATCGGTCAAATACAAATATTAGTATAAATGATATTGACTTATATTTTTTATATTTTTTAATTAAGTGATTTAGGATTTTAATTCTTGAATATAAAACGTGTCCTAATAATGTCTGACAAAAATTAATTACTTTGTTTCTGGTATAAAAAAATATATCTTACCAATGTTATGGTCTGAAAAAAGAAAATTGGGATCGGCCAAAATCTTAATAATTTCTCTATATATACGTGGTTATGGATAGCATCACTTCAGCACCCTATATCCACACAAGCACAAAAAAAAAGTGTCTGGTCCCAAAATACAACAAGAGTGTAAAATGGTGGTGGCAGAGTTCACTAGTGGTGGCTTGAGGGGAATGAAGGCCTTCAGCTACCATGTTCTCACGGGGCGTTGGTTCATGCTATTTGCATCTTTACTCATCATGTCCGTTGCAGGGGCAACCTACATGTTTGGAATATACTCTAACGAGGTCAAAACCTCATTAGGGTACGACCAATCCACTCTCAACTTGCTAAGCTTCTTCAAAGACCTAGGTGCCAACGTTGGAGTCATATCCGGGTTGGTCAACGAGGTAACACCACCCTTTGTGGTACTCTCAATTGGGGTCATCATGAACTTCTTCGGCTACTTCATGATATTTCTTGCTGTCTCTGGGCGCATTGCCAAACCCCAAGTGTGGCAAATGTGTCTCTACATTTGCATTGGTGCAAATTCTCAAACTTTTGCCAACACTGGTGCTTTGGTCACGTGTGTCAAAAACTTCCCTGGAAGCCGTGGCAGTATCTTAGGCCTACTCAAAGGCTACGTTGGTCTAAGTGGTGCCATCATCACACAGCTTTACCATGCTTTCTATGGTAATCATAACTCTCAAGCTCTTATCTTACTCATTGCTTGGCTCCCTGCTGCTGTTTCCTCCCTTTTTCTTCCAACAATTCGGATAATGAACACAGTACTGCACCAACCCAAGGAGGGCAACAGAGTTTTCTACCACCTTCTATATATTTCACTTGGCCTTGCTGCTTTTCTCATGGTTCTGATCCTTGTACAAAACAAGCTTAGTTTTTCAAGGATTGAATACATAGTAGATGGCCTTGTGGTTTTCTTCTTTCTTCTTCTCCCACTTGTTGTGGTGTTTAGAGAGGAGATAAACCAATTGAAAGCAAATACTCAATGTTTGACCGATTCACCACCCCAGTTGAAAGTAGTCACTGAAGCTATTCCACCACCAAACGTGGAGCAAGAAGAAGTACCACCAACTACCACAAGTTCCCACGAGAAAAGTTCTTGTTTAAGGAACATATTCAACCCTCCAAAGAGGGGAGAAGACTACACCATTTTGCAAGCACTTTTCAGTATTGACATGCTGATTTTGTTCATTGCAACAACGTTTGGTGCTGGAGGAACATTAACAGCCATAGACAACCTGGGACAGATTGGACACTCATTAGGATACCCGAACAAAAGCACAACAACCTTTGTGTCCTTAGTGAGCATATGGAACTACTTGGGAAGAGTAGCTTCAGGTTATGCCTCTGAGATCTTCTTGACCAAATACAAAATCCCTCGTCCCTACATGCTCACTCTAGTTTTGCTTGTCTCTTGTGTTGGCCATGTTCTGATAGCCCTCGGTGTCCCAAACTCCCTCTACTTCGCTTCGGTGATTATAGGGTTTTGTTTTGGAGCTCAATGGCCACTAATGTTTGCAATCATATCAGAAGTTTTTGGCCTCAAATACTACTCCACGTTGTACAACTTTGGAGCCGCGGCAAGCCCTCTTGGGTCTTACATTCTGAACGTGAAAGTGGCTGGTGTTTTGTATGATAAAGAGGCTTTGAAACAGTTGAAGGCGAAAGGACTCACTAGAGAAGAAGGGAAGGACCTAACTTGCGTGGGAGTGCAATGCTATAAAATGGCTTTTATCATAATCACGGCTTCAACGTTGGTTGGTTGTTTAGCTTCGGTCATTTTGGCGCTGAGGACTAGAAAGTTTTACAAAGGGGATATCTATAGAAAATTTAGAATGGAACATGAAGCAATGGAGATTACCAAGACTGCTAATTAATTAATTAATTAATTAATGTTCTGTTTGAAAAAGTCGCGTAATTAAACCTTGAGCAGCACCAGCGCTAGTACTCCACCAACACAAGCAGCTCGGAGGAACAAGACAAAACTATAGATAATGAAGTGTGCTTCTAAGTTTTAGCTACAATTAATGCCTGGCTTTTTCTTGTACATTATAAGTTTGATTCTGTAAAATTAGTAAATGGGGAATGAACAGTAAGAAGTGCTGTTAGAGCATTTTTATATCTAAGGAAAGAATTGTATATTTTTCTCTTTGATTCAAATTTATATTTGTGTTTATAAAGGAAAAAGTTATTGTGTGGTTTCTACAAAAAAGTTAACTATGTGGTACACGATAATTTCATGTTTATGGTTCCAATTGATTCTCACGTTACACAAGCTTTGTAATTTATGAAAAATAATTACTTAATAAAATTTGATTGAGATTGATTATAAATACAAATAAGTGGTAGTTTTGGGTCATGTTATAATTTCTAATATAAAGGACATGATATCTATTGAAAGCGTAAAATTAAGATGAAAAGAGTTAATCTTGATCATATAATAATATATAAATGATCAATATTATTTTAGTTAGTTTTAATTAATCTTAACACGATTGATTCAAAGTATATAATTAAGATTTATTCATCTCATATACCCCTGCATGTGTCTCAACTAATGAGAAATTATTGTTTAGTTTATGAGATCTCAACCAATCTAAATATGACATATTATTAATTTCTTTTGGTTAATTAAGGTCATAAATTAGTTCTTTCTTAATTCTTATGTTACTCATAAAAAGAGACCTGCAAGTGGACCAGTTGCTAATAAAAATTCTTTTTATGAGGCATATAGATAATCTAATACTATATTCACTTGTAGGTTACTAATCTCCTTTCTATTCCCATCCATATATTTTATTTCGTAATTTAAATGCATTTACATTTTTTCTTCATTTTTAAGAAATGTATCATTAATAAGCTTAACTAATTATATGGATTTTTCATTATTTTTAAAATTTAATTAATTGCTAACCATGTATTGCTGCTACAAAACTGTACGTGGTGCGTCTTAATCGACACATTCTCGACCGTGGGCACAACACAACCATTGGGTTTGGTCATGATTGGGGTGAGAATTCAGGTCTGACCCAAATTGATTAGGGGAAGGTTGTCCAAAATTCCAAACCACCTTTTGGTTAGGAAAGAAAGAGAACCACATTGTCCCTGCATATACCTGTGGACATGATAATGGCAAAGATCAATAATGCGACAAAGATGAATGGCCTCGCTAAGCGAACCTTGGAGTTGGAGCTAGTTAGGGCCAATGTGCCATCACCTTCTTCACTCACCAGCCACAAGAAGATATATAGTGTTGATCACAACGGAGTTATAGGCTTGTGCCTAATGCGGTTATTGAGAGAATGATAACGTGGGTGGGACCAAACCGTAATCGTGACTGTGTTCATTCATGTCAAATTGTACATGCGGCAAATTAAGGAGAATATATGTTTTGTGAACAATAAAAGCTAGGTTACGTGTATATGATGATGAACGTTTTCTTTGGTTATAGAGAAGGAAAAGGAAATATATAAAAACACCAGAAACATAAATCCTATCATGGAAGCAAACTCCCATTTCATCCGCCTTTGGCAGCTAGCTTCTTCAAACCATATGACATGATGATGAAGATAAAAAGTAAGTGGGGAAATGTAAAAACTATATAAAATATGGGGTTTAATATTTTATGTCCCAAATTTCTTTTTTCTTTTTAACATTAATCTTTCTTAGATTCTTTAGTGACAATTTAAATCATGGTTTTTTCTCTTAAATTCTAATAGGTATTAGTGTTAAACAAAATATTCATCGATTGGTCACTGTAACTTACATTAATGGTTACACAATTTAATAAAAAAAAAATTCAACCGTTCAATTATAATTATATATTATTTTAATATTTATCTCAATTTTTATCAAAACTGAATATCAATAAGATGATCAAATGATTCGTTTACATTGAATTAATTTTTTTTACTGAAGTATTAATTAATTAATTTTTTATACAAAAATTGTAAACTTGATCAAATCACTAAAAACGTTTAATTCAAGAATTAATAAATTTTAATATATAGATAGATAAAGATTAAAAACGTAATTTCACAAAATATGGATATATAAGTATCCACTACACACCGAGACCATGTCCCGCAAATGTTTGAATATGTTCTTTAATCGGCCGATTCCTTTGTCTTGAATTTTTTTAAAGGGATTTATCGAAAAAAATAATTAAAGGAAAGTTTCAACCTCTCTTTGCATTGAATGGTAATTAGAGTATATGGGCTAACAAGCTAAGTTGGATTGAATTTAATATATATATATATATATATATATATATATATATATATATATATATATATATATATATATATATATATATATATATATTAGTCTAAAATATTTTTACACAAATATTTAAGTAATATAATTTGATTATTTTAATTTTCCATTTCATATTATTTATTAATATGTTGTGATAATAACTTTAATTTATATTAATTATGTAAATAAAATATTTATCATTAAAAATGTATATAAATTATAATACCTCCCTCCAAACTTTTTTTACTCTCTTCGTCTCATTATAATTGTCATCATAAATTATTTTACACTGACAAAAAAATTAATAAATAAATAAAAGAGAAGAACAATTTTACAATTTAACCTTATCAAATATCATCATTAATTTTTTCTTAGTTTTTTTAACCCATATCATTAGTATTATAAAAAATATAAGTGTAAAAACTCAAAAAAGTAATTAATATTAAATTGAAAAATTAAAATAATAATTATTTTATGATATTTTTTTCTTACACAACGATTATTATGAGACAAATACAGTATAAAATTCAATTAATAAGAATTAAGAAAAATACTAAATTAAACTTGTCCTAAATTGACATATTTTTCAATATTACCTTTAATAATAATAATGAGACATACCCTTGTACTTTATTTTGAATACTTTTATTAACTTAAATTTTTTATCTTTCTCATCATTATATTAATATACCAAATATTTTAATTTTTATTGACTATGTTTTCATGTAAAGGGACAAAGTAAATTTTTCAAAGTTGTGTTCTCTCCATATAACACAAAGTTAGACTCTCAAAGAAACCAAAACATAAATGTATTTACTTTTTCTTCTTTTTTTTTTCTGTAAATGTTAGTTATTAATTTTTTTGTTGGTGATGGAATTTAAATTCATGATCTCTTCTTCTCTTTCTTCTTTCTTCACTACCAACTCAATCCTATAACTCCTACAATATTAATATTAATGTATTCTAACTTGTGCAA
The DNA here is from genome assembly GCF_004193775.1 of Glycine soja. NCBI lineage: Eukaryota > Viridiplantae > Streptophyta > Magnoliopsida > Fabales > Fabaceae > Glycine > Glycine soja. Next base: position 44,325,047 of record NC_041020.1, read on the forward strand.
GACTTATGAACGAATGGAACAAACTCAAATAGACAATTTCTTTATTTTTTTGGGCTGGGAAGGGGGATTAGGCCTCCAGAGAGGTGAGGTAACCAAGGTGTGCAAATATTTCCTTGAATCATATGAAGATTGGTCCTCAAGTGCAAAGGTAAAATAGATCTTTGATTGCAAAATCCACTCATAGAGCAACAAAAGTTGTCCTTAGTAATCCAAGGGGATTTTTGAGTGGAAGACTGTAATTCAATAGATAAAATTATTTTGGAAATAATAGATTAGTCTCATTTAAGAGCTCACATTGATGAGAAAATTTGACACTTTAATTTAATGTTGACTTTTTGTCACTTATGCTACTACTATTTGATAAACTTAGAAAAATGACTCATTATTAATAGTATTTTTGTTAAAAAACATTAAGACAAGAATTTGATTCTTATAAAATGATAAGTTAGACCTTTAATTTAATTTTTATAAAAAGGACGGAAAGTAGTATTTTATATTTTTAAAATTAATTTAGAAAAAATTAATGTGAAAGATAAATTTTTGCAGGTATAATTAATTTCGAAAGACAATGTCATCTGAGCTCCAATTTAGCAGCTAACAACTATAGTCAAAGTTATCGATGGAGTTGCAACCAATAACCAATTATGGCGTATTTTGGTCGGCATTTCACCCAACCAAACGCACCTTCATATCCTCAAACTTCCTTTTCCTCTTATTTTATTAGAACATTGATTCAAAATTAAATGATTAGTTGCTTTTCCATTTTATTTCTTTGAGAATTTACGTCATCTTACTCTTTACTGCTTTATTTAAGATAGAAATACTATTTTATTTAAGATAAAACAATAAAATGAATGGATTTTTTTTTTTAGATTTCACAAATAAAAATATGTGTCCTAAGTTGCCTTGAAATAGGGCAAAATGGTTGTTATATATTTTGTTCTACCTTATTGAAAAATTAAATAAATATTTTTATATCATAAAATAATAAATAAAAGTTTCATTGTGAATAATATATAATATTAAAATTATATTTATTTATTAAAACACTCAAAATTACAAGAAGCGGTCATACAAGTTTCCTTACAAAATTATTCTTAAGACATTTCCAAATATAAATCATTTCTCATAAAAATAAAATGCCAATCCAACTTCTTTTTATATAAAATAAAGATCGTTTAATATTATGAGTCACCAAACATACTTGACTCGTTGAGAGTCACCTTGCTTAATCTACTTTATTAGGCAAGTAGGTTTAGGTATTAACTTATTAGCCCATATATATATATATATATGAGAATGTTAATATAGATTCACTTAAAATTTAAAAGGTTTATATTATTACTTAATATTTTTTATTTAGACTAAAAAATAATTTTGTCTTTATTTAACATCAGTCCAAAACAGAGGATAAACATGTATTTTTATCTACTTAAAAAAAATGAAAAAAAAAACTTTTTATCTACTTACTTAACATCACGTTGTCTTCTTCGTTACGCTATCCACGGGAGCTTCAACAACGGCAAATGATTTTAGTGAGTCTTCATAGGCTGATGCTTGTTGCAGATCTTTGTTTTCTCCATCGATCAACGATGGCAGCAACAAAAGCAAGTTTTATTTTCATCTGATTGGTTTTCATTTTATAGTTTGTTTGAAAGAAAAAAAAAACCTCATGGATGTTGATTTTGAAAAACATGTTCGTCTTAGTGGTTGGATTTCATTTTGCGATATCCTCTTGCGAACTGGTTTCGGGACGTTTGCATCTATCAGAGAAATGGCAAATCATGTAATTGTTTAAAATGATTCCTAACAAGTGTGAATGCACTGAAACATAAACGTGAGAAAGAGAATTGTGAATGCACTGGATACATAACGTTAATGGAGTGTGAGGAAACAATGCGTGCAAAGACAGATTAAGAATTTTTGTTATTTGTCTTTTTAAAATAAAACATAAACTAAAATTACATAATTATCTTTTAATTTGTGCTACTATAAATAAATGATAAAAGATTATTTTTTTTGTCAAAATGAAAAGGTACATAGTGTTAATGTAATAAAAATTATAAAAAATAGTAGTACAAAAATTGGGTTTCCATTTTATTTTAGTATCAAATAAATGTTGTATTTAAGATCCCAATAATATAAGTTAGGAAATGATAAATGAAGGTAGTGTCTCTCTAACCATTTTTTGTTGTTGATATCAATATTAAAAACAAAAACAATTAAAGAAGTTATATAGATTAATGCAATTAAAAATTATTATGTGAATGATGAAAGAGATATTAGCTAGTAGGAATTAAACTATTTGCTTTCATAATCTTTTAGTAGTTTTTTTTTATAAATTTTTAATTTTATTAAATCTATTATTTTCTTATTGTTTTCGAGAGGTAGTTGTTCTATAAAACAAAATGAAATATATTTTTTAACCCATATATCTAAAGTGGACCAACCCATGCATCCTAGCTCATTGTTGGCATGCTAATGATAAGGCGAGCGCCCAAACAGTTAAGCTGTCTTATTTTGTCATTCTTATTTAAAAGAATGTAAATAAATGATCAATTAAACACATAATTTAATTTCACGGACATGTTGTGGTAGGTATAGTTGGTAAATAATAGTGTTCTTTAAGTATTTGGTTAAGAGTAATCAATGTTTTGGTCAATGTATGTGAAATATTATTTGTTAAGAAAGACAAGTGTATCATTTTAAATTTGGATTTTGGAGTGACATTTTAAGTGAACAAGTATAACATTTTAAAGTTATAATTTCAATTCCTATACACTTTGACAACAAAAAATGTTTCAATATAAATATATGGTTAGTATTAATTTAGGTAAGTATCTAAGTCATATTTAATCATTAAAAATCAAAATTTTTAAAGATAAATTTACTGAACTTTAAACCAAATGTAAACTAAATTAAAAAGTTGTTTTTTTTTTCTTTTAAAAAATAATATCTTATTATTATCATTACAAGTTATCATTCAAATATCATTATCACTACAATTACTACTATTCAACAATATTTGTTACATTTATGGTATTTGTCATTGTTATTACTAATAATTATCGAATGGTATGCATTTGAATACAAATTATCGCATGTGAGTATAAAAATAATACTTAAAAAGGTTATTGAACACTAACTGAATTTCTATTCATTTCATAATAATTTCTTAATTGGTGAAATCTTTAAATTACTCTTAAGATAATTTTTGTTCATTTTTTAAGAGATTGTTTGAGAAAATGTGAATGTGAGATGGATTAAATTTGCTCAATGGTATAAAAAATTTATAATTTTTCTAAAAGTCAGTAGAAACCTCTCAATGTATTATTTACTAAATTATTGATCCAATTCATGACATGATCAATCTTATCATAATTTCATTCAAAATATTCATAATCTATGATGATTATTAGAAGAAGAAAAAAGACTACATACTAACAATATAAAATTATCTTATATTATCATTCAATCATAAATCATCAAACAATAAATTTATTTATTTTTATAAAATTATTTATAATGTCAATCACTATTAAAATTTAATAATCATATTTCAATTATTAAATAATGATGAATCTAAAAGATAATATAATAATTACTGATTGATACTAATACAATTGTTTTAACAAGATATTGTTATTGTCTTTATTTTTTTTTATCAGTGTCATTTTATTAATGCAACCACTATTAGTCAATTTATGTTTTTTTTTCATGATAGAGACTAATTTATTGGGTCAAAAATTAATCTCTTGTGTATTAGTATTGTGTTGCATCATAGTAATTATTAATCAACAATTATTTTAAGATTAAAAGAGAGTATAACATTTTTTTGGTTATGAACATATTATAATCAAATTTAATTTAATCCATTTCCACTATTTTTTTTAGAACAGCCCAGACTAAGTTTTTTCTTTCTTTATGGTCCAGGCTAAGTTAATGGAACGTGTTTATTCGAAGAAAAATAAATGTATGTAATGTACAGTGTACGAAGCATAGCCATAGAGTGACAAAAGAAAGTAAAAGAAGAAAGCAAACAATGTAATAAAAAAAGCTGAAGTTGAATTCAATATTTCAATTTGCAATTAAGATGATTAAAAATGTACCAGTAGAAATGGCTCTCAATCTAAAAGAGTAGTTGTTTCTTTCTTTCTTTCTTAATCGGCTAAATAATTAGTTTTGTTCCTCTTTAATTTGTAATTTGCTTATAGATGAGTGAAGATAAAAATATAAAATTTAGTTTTATATAAAAAGTGTGATAGATATAAAATTTTGTCTCTCACTATTAATAAAATAACTTATGTGATATAGATGGACGAATTTGTCAATGAAATTAATAATTGTCAATAAAATGATTGGCAACTATCTCTAGTTACTAGCATAAAGATATATTTATTTGTCCTATAATATTATATTGATTTATCATCTTCTCACTTTCTCGAGATACGAATAGAATAAATAATCTTTTTTTCTTAAATGCGTAACAAAATTTCAATTTTTAACTTTTGTTCGTTAATAAAATAGTTAATATTTACAAAATTGAAATATGAAATATATTTATCTTTTATTTATAGTAGATTATATCTAATTATTATAATTTTAAAAAAAATTGTAATGATTGATACATTGTTACAATTTTTATTTTTGATATATGATTGATGATTGATGTTATCGTTATTATTATATTTGTTTTAAATTATGTTTGTTAATATATTTTTTAAGTAATTATTATAATATGATGCTTGTAACGATAAAAAATGACAAAAATTTACCTTAAAATTATTTTTTATCCTTAAATCAAACGAAATTTCAGGCCAAACAAGTTAATCTAATATTTAGGTACAATAAAATATTTCTAATATTTTTGTCCAATAATAATAATTTATTAACATTTTGGTTCAACAATCTGACATTTTCCTCCCATAAAAATATATTACTAATATTTTTATTCAATAAAAATTACTAATATTTATATCTAAAATTTTATATTTTGATATTTCAAAAATAATTTATTAACTTATGTAAACACAAAAGTCACTATTTACCTCGTTATTTTCATGATTATTATCGTAATCTACAATCCCTCACTTTCCTTTCCGTTAACCTTATTCACCGTTCTAATTCTCCCCAAACTACTATACTCTCTCTCTCGCACTCAGTCTCTCTCCCTCGGTCGCCGGAACGTATCTCCGATCAGACAGCCGCCGCCATTCCGGTGATTCGCCACTTCGATCCTCCCGCAGCGCCGTCGTTTCTTCAGATCTGTGGCTGTGATGCGAAAGTCGTTGGAGGCGAAGCAGCAGCAGCATCCGCGGATTAAGAAGACCCTTCTTCCCAATTCGTTATCCTAGTTAGGGTTAGGGTTTCAATAATCGTTCCCCCAAGAAATGTTCAAGCGCATCATGAAGGGAGGGCAGAAGAAGCCCTCCAAGACGGACCCGAGCGATCCGTCGCCCTTCGCTCCGGCGGCGGCAGCCGCTCCGGCGCTGGTAGTTCCTCAGCCGTCGGGCACCATAGAGCCCCTCCCGCTCTTCCGCGACGTGGCGGTCTCGGAGCGGCAGAACCTCTTCATCCGAAAGCTCCATATATGCTGCCACGTCTTGGACTTCTCCGACACGCTGAAATCCGTTCGGGAGAAGGAAATCAAGAGACAGACATTGATGGAGCTCGTGGATTTCATCCAATCGGGGTCGGGGAAGATAACGGAGACTTGCCAGGAAGAGATGATCAAAATGGTGTCGGCGAACATTTTTCGGTGCCTCCCGCCGGCGTCGCACGAGAACACCGGCCAGGAAGCCACGGATCCGGAGGAGGAGGAGCCGTGCCTCGAACCGGCGTGGCCGCACTTGCAACTCGTCTACGAGCTTCTCCTCAGATACGTGGTTTCCTCCGACACTGACACAAAGGTTGCAAAACGGTATATCGATCATTCTTTTGTTCTCAAACTCCTTGATTTGTTTGACTCTGAGGACCCTCGTGAGCGTGAGTATTTGAAAACCATATTGCATCGTGTGTACGGGAAATTCATGGTGCATCGTCCCTTCATTAGGAAGGCCATTAACAACATATTTTTTCGGTTTATATATGAGACGGAGCGGCATAGTGGTATTGGGGAGCTTCTCGAGATTCTGGGAAGTATTATTAATGGGTTTGCCCTGCCCATGAAGGAGGAGCATAAGTTGTTTCTTGCGAGGGCGCTTCTGCCTCTGCATAAGCCCAAGCCGGTTGGGGTGTACCACCAGCAGTTGTCGTATTGCATTGCACAGTTTGTGGAGAAGGATTACAAGCTCTCGGATACGGTTATTAGGGGCTTGTTGAAGTATTGGCCTGTCACTAATTGCCAGAAGGAGGTTCTCTTCCTTGGGGAACTGGAGGAGGTGCTGGAGGCCACACAGACCGCAGAGTTCCAACGTTGCATGGTCCCTCTTTTTAGACAGGTTGCCCGCTGCCTCAATAGTTCTCACTTTCAGGTTCGTTGGAAATTGTTGTTCATTGCATTTTCTAGAATTAATACAAGTTTTTTTTCAACATTTCCTTTCCTTTGGGTATTCGGGTTATGAATTTGCAATGTTCTTGTTGAACTGTTTTTTTTCTTTATGGATATACATCTAATCTGGGCCCGTATATGGTATAATAAGGGTAAATATAAGCTACAGCCACCTAGGTATTAGTGAGTAAACTTAAAGTCTTAAACTGTCACATCCTTTAGGTCCTAAATTCTACTGGTATTGTATTGAATCTAATTTTTCTTTTGTTAGTTTTGTGGACAGTTCAATTGTAGTTTTGCATCTTAATGATTTCTTGCTTGATGGGGAAAAACAAAACCAAAAAAATTATATTATCTATCAATGTGATCTGTCTGACTTAATTGGCTTCTACCCTAACATGTAGAAATGCTAAAATAGCTATTCACATGGGTGGAGATCCCACATCAACTACAAATATGACCAAAGTAGAGCTTATAAATGCCTTGGACAATCCTCATCTTACAAGTTTCCTTTTGGGGTTAAGCTAAACCCAATTTCAAGATGGTATCAGACCTTGTCATAGATATGATATTGAGCCATCCTCAACTGTTGCAAAAATCTACATATTCCCATGATTTTCCCACTGCAATCTATGAAGCCCAGTAGCTTTCCCTGGCAATATAAAAAATAAAGTAGTCCTAACTGACCTTGCGGGCTGCAGCTTTTGTTGTGCAATAAAAAATATCAATCCTATAATATCCATGCTCTAGATGTCCAATCCTGGGTGTGAGGGGAGTGTATTGAGATCCCTCATCATGGCCACACCAGGGCTTGTAAAGCTTTAGACAATCCTCACCTCATGAGCTAGCAAAATTGAGTCAGGCCTGACCCAAATTCAACAACATGCATATACTTTTCACACATACAGAGGTTATAAATTCATTTTTTGTTCTTCTGCTTGTAAGCTCAGTGTTGAACCTGCAAAGGTAACCAGAATTGCAGTTCAACTGATGATTGTTATTTAGCTATTTACTTTTAAAAATTTGTAAGTGTATGCTGTATGTATCATTCAAATGGTAAAAGACTGGTTCAAGTGGTACATACTCCATTTCCCTTAAAAAACTTTTGGGTTCAAGCCTTGTGTATGTAAAAATACCCGCTAGTAGAACTAGCCTCATCACGTTGTGGATGTTCCTGACTTGAATAGAATTGCCTCCTATTGAGAATATCTGTTGTCTAGACCAAACAAGTGTCATATAAAACCTCATATTAGGGGGGGGGGGGGGGGGGAAGATTTTGTGGTTAATTGCTTACACTGCAATTGGAGTAAATTTTCTGTTTAGTAACTGTAATAGTGAAGTTTGTGATTTGACTTGTACACTCTATAAGAAATATTAGGTAATAGATTTGTGTTTTTCTTAATATTACCATTATTATTACTTTGGTGAGGTTCATGTTATGATTTTTTAAGAATGGCAGTGGAAGCGAAATGTGAAACCGACTTTCTGATTTCAGCAGAACTGGTTATTTTTTATGGTCAATTGCATTTTTCCTATAAATTTATTTGGTCATGTTGTGATGTACAAAATTGATCACATTTCCCTATAATTTAACTTGATCATTAACAGTGTGTCAACTCGCATCCTATTCAGGGGTAACTTTGATCAAATGAGAGTTGCATGCAAGTCATACAATGAACGGGGCTGGGAAAAAATTATTTATTGAACTAGTTTTTTGGGAAGTTACCATAAGCTTCCCCCAATGCATCATCGTTTTATGGCCTCTATTTTCATTTCTAGTCCCTACAAGCTCACGCTTAAAATGCATATGTGAATCTAATGACTGCTGGTTTGGCATATTTGAATCATTGGAAGCTAATATGCTTTCATTTGCCCAGATCATTTTTATTACTTGGATCGAATACTCATTTTCGTCACTACCATGTGCTGAAAATACCATTAATTATGTTATGGATGGTCTGCTCTAGAGAAAGAAACATAGCACTTGATTTACTGAAATTTTAAGCAAAAGAAATATAGCAGTGATTTAATGATGGATTTTGCTGAAACTTCAAACCCATTTGCTAATTGTTCAATCTGTGAATTACTATAACTTCCAAGTTTGGGAAGCACATAAAATTCTAAAACTTGAATCAGAGTGCTGAAATTTTGAATCCTTGAGGAAAAAATTGAGACACAATTCAGAAAATGTGATCTGAGTTGACTTATCAGATATTTTGTTTTAGGCTCATTAATCATATGATTTGTATGTGACTCCCAAACTATAAAACTCAACACTTGATTTGAATTACTAGTTACCCATTGCAATTTGTGTTGTTAAATCAAGTTAATAAAATACATAATTTCTTAAATCAGGAGATCATTCCAAATTTCCAGTTGAGCCAATAAGTGTGGGTGCAAAGCACAAATTACCCTTTCAACTCATCTTTTCCTTCATTTATACCTTGTTCTCAACAAGGTTCTGCTAGTTGTATTAATTTTTCCAACCATGTGTTTTCATTCTACTAACATTAGAATGAAACTATTGTCTCTTGGTTTCTACAATAAAACAAGAAAATTACTCATTAATATGATTGTACATGTTTTAACTAAAAAAAGAAGAGAAAAAGCATAAACTAATTAAATCTCACCAGTCTCTTTACACGTCTTAACTCAAACCATTTGTACTTGTTTCGAAATGAGTGAGAGGAAATTGAATAGGATTACATTGTGTACTTTGTTGAGGAATATTCTTAGTCCAAATCTGGCGTACACTTAAAATATTTTTGTTGCACATGTCAAGTGGAAAAATTCTTTTTCATTTAAGTGAATTGGTGCTCTCTGTTGGATTGCTAAATGTGCCAGCATAATGCTCAGGGAGAAAGAATTTGATTGAATAGCGTTTTTATGGATATGCCTTTCATGCCATTTTGGTACCACAGCTTGGCAATAATTAAAGTTACACAGAAAGCTAGCAGAAAACCATGGGGTGTTTATTATTAAACACTTCTTTATAGTTCCCTCCAATGCTCTTATTTCCTTCTTGGACGCAAAAGTTAGGTGTTACTTTGTTAAAATGAAGATGGGGAGGGAGGAGTGACACAGTTCACCTGTTTCAAGATTCCAAGCACTAGATGTTTGTGGTCAAGATTCCTAATTTGATCTTGGTCATTAATAATAATTTGAGCTTAAGCTTATCAGAAGAGGAAAACTTGAAGGTTTAACAAGGTCTTGACCAAAAACATCTAGTGCTTGTGGAAATGAAAATAGTGTACATTTGCTGTGATGTGGGTTTCTCCATTAAGGATATTTAAGGTGATCTTCATATAATTCTTCCATTAAGATGCTGTCATTGTGGCCTTTTGTCATTATGGGATCTAGGATTGTCTACAAGTTCATTTTTATTTATCTCAATTTTTTGAACTGATTATGTGATTATCTTTTACTAATGTTATCTTTCAAGTCATAATCAAAATACGGGAGTGAGAGTCCTGATCCCTTGGAATTGTCTTTTATTTTTAAATATATTTATTGTGTTATAGTTCTTGGTCTGTTGATGTAGTTAGTTATAAACCATCCTTCATAAATCTATGCTTAGGCACACCTTGCAATGCAGGTTGCAGAACGGGCACTCTTTTTGTGGAATAATGAGCATATTGTCAGCTTAATTGCCCAAAACAGGACTGTAGTATTACCCATAATATTTGAAGCATTGGAGAAAAATATCAAGAGTCATTGGAACCAGGCTGTTCACGGCTTGACTGTGAATGTTCGGAAAATGTTTGTAGAAATGGATGCAGAATTGTTTGAAGAGTGTCAGAGGCAGTTTGAAGAGAGGGAGGCTAAAGCAAAAGAATTAGAAGTGCAGAGGGAATTGAATTGGAAAAGACTGGCAGAGGCAGCTTCACAGAATGGGGTGGATATGGTCACAGCTTAGTAAAATTACTTTACTGCCCTAATCGGGAGTGTGAATTGGATAGGTGAAGGATTGTATGCGCTCCTTGCCATTTTGATGCCATTATTTATTGGTTTCTTTCTTTCCCACTTAATTTCTTTTTCCCCTCTATTTTCTCAGTTGGATAATCAGCAAGTTGAAGAAAGCAGTGATTAATGTAACTTAAAAGTGCAGTTGGATAATCAGTCGGACGTTGTTAGCAATGTCTGCAGATTAAGAATGTTTAATGAAATACTTTCTTGTATTTTTTTCCTTACAGAGAGAAATACGGATCTTTTTTTCCCCTTCTGGAAACAAAGTCTAGTGCCCTTTGTGTTTATGGTACAAGAAACAGGACCTTTATTTTGTGCTTGATTTGCACCTGATTGGCTAAAAGCAGGTTTTGTTAGGCACTAAGTTTTGTAAGGAGTTAGTGTTGTGCCGTCGCCCTGATAAGAGGTGTTATTGATTACACTTGTTTTGCTTGTTTTCTAGACAGTTATGTAAAGGGCTGGTGACTTATTCAATAGGGCAACGTTGGCTTCAAGCAAATCTGGGCAACGTTGCCCCGCCGCTGGCAATCATGCGGCAAACATGTTCGATGTTACCCACCATTGAGCAGTACTCACCTAATTTGGATCTCCGATCAAAGGGGTTGGAGATTTTCCTAATGTTGATTTGGAATTCCCACCACCACCTCTCTGTTTCATGGATGTTGATTTTTTTTTGGGAATTGATTTTCCTATTGATTTAACTGTTGACTGTTTCTCTCTGTACTTGATTTTCCTGTTTTAGTTTGGTATTTTCTGTCTTTCTTTCTCATTGTTTGAGCTGTGAAAATATTATGTTAATCTTAACAACCTGATTCTTGCACAAGAATGGTTTTTACACATGATTGTCAAGTCAACCCTACGACAATGGTGTACACAGGGAAGAACTGGTTCTTACATCTAAGAACCACATAAATAACTCCCATTAACTTTTTTTACAATAATTTTTATTTATTTTTTGAAAAATGAGAATTCGGGTTGAATATACCATTTAATAAATTTTTTAAAACAAATTAAAAGAAAGCGTTTTCATAAAAATTAATCAAAGAAACTTCAACTTAAAAAGTTCTTTAAAATACTGTTATTTTTATAGTTTAAAAATATATTTAAACAAAAAGGTATAAGATATCAAATGTGTTCAAAGCAATTTCTATATTCAGAGTTCTGACTTCAGAGTCTTCAGAATGAGTGGTTAGTCTAGAATTATCTTGGGAATTGTAAGTTGTAACCTTAGAATAATAAATAAATAAATTGGCAACGTAATTGTCAGTATTGTTTCATATGTACAGTTTAATTTTTAAATTTAATTATATAGATGACTAATTTGTATTAACGCATTTAAACCCATATAAATTTATTTATTTTTGGTAAATTATTGATATAAATGTTACAAAGTCAAGGGAAAGTTCACGTGTATATATAAAAATTACTAACTAAAATTGTAAGAAAATAATAATTTCAGAAACTAATTTCTTGACTAACTTAAAAATATATATTTTTTTGCATAAAAAATGTTTATGAAAAGATCAAATAACAAATTATTTACATACGAGACTGATCATCCGAAAAACTATAATGAATTTAGAGAAATGTTACACAAATATTTTTATCCTGGGAATTAAAAGAATTTTTTTTATCTTAATTTTCCAATTCGTTAGAAAAATGAATTCTGATTAATTCAGAGTTTAATTGAGGGATAAAAATCAAACTCAAATGCTAACTAAGCCATTCAATCTTGACTTTAGGTAGATGAGATAAAAAAAAAATAATCACCATGAATTTAATTTTTATGCACTTTAATTACAATTGTTTTCAATAAACGTAGTATAATTTTGTGAATAAGTTTATTGACATACACGACATGCCGTTTCTTTTTAAATGGATAAAATAGAGATAATGTAGAATTTGTGTCTATGAGAGGTCGGTTTATCAGATGAGATTTGTGTGTGAAGAGAATAGCGAATAGCGAAGGTGGAAATGTCGAAAGGCGGTTCGCTTCAAAAGGACGTGCCATGGAGAGCATCGTCTTCTTCTGCGAAGCCCATCCCCAAAATTCACCACAGTCCCCTTCTTCGCGTATCCCAAACACCTGTTTCCGATTACGGTATCTCCGTCATGAGGCATCCGGACCCTATAGGTGGTGGATTGGGTCATGAGGCCATAGTGGAACCAGCTGGCCCTGATTGTCTCGTACCTGGCCAGAAAATGCCCATCCAATTACTTGGCCTCCAGGTTTCATTCTTCTTCTTCTTCTTCCTTTTCTTTTTTCTATTTATGTGCTTTTTTTACCTCTTGTGGCATTCAAACTTTCCTTTTTTATTTTATCGCTTTCTATTATTTTAACCTTGTTTAGGGGGATTTAGCATCACTCCTTTTATAAAGTACTTCGAAAAGAAAAATTGAAATTACAATGTTTCAATAAAACTCAACACCTGGTTGTGATGGGTCCTCTATCTAATTGAATTTTTTCTGGTTCCGTCCTGGGACCAAAAACATGGAGAACTGTTTTTTTCTTCTTTTACTTGAAAAAAAAATATTTTATTTAATTTTGAATTCATTTACTTGCCTCCTTCAACATGAATTTTATTTAATTTTGTACCCCTTCAAAAATCTCTGTTTTCCCCGTGCATTGTGTTTTTTTAAAAGATGCTTGTAGAATAGAAGCTTTTGATTGTTTGAGGGGTAATGCTAGAAAATGCTTGAGCAAGCTTCACGGTTCCTAGAACTGAACCATTGGGAAAGTGAAATTCTGAGTGAGAATAGGGTTTAGGATGTGCTGAACTCGTGAGCTACAATCACAATTTTAACAACATTGATGTGTACGGCTCAGAAATTTGGAATACACTATTAAAATTTTGTTTTCCTATTTGTCCTCTCAGATGATCTATGTTGCTTGCTTCACATGTGGCATATTCTTCTACATAAATCAATCTTAGTTTTTCTTATCATGTCTCCAATTTTGTTATGGTATTGATAGTTACCTTTATGTTTGAAAAAATAGAAGGGATGTTTTGGTAAAAAAATTATAATAAAAGTATTTTTGTTAATTTTTTAGTTAAAAATAAGGGTTTTGGGTTTAAGTGTATCATATTTATAAATAGGAAGGATTTTGTGTATATCTTATAAATAGAAGGGATTTTGTGTAAGATAAGAATTGCAGGATAGAAGGGGTTGGAGTAATCTGCTCTTGTTTTTTTAAGAAGTTTTGTTAGTTAATTTTTGTTTTAACCAAGTTTTCTTGCTCTTACCAAATGTCCGAGAGGCAATGTATCTTTGTCCTGTTTTGTAATATAAAAGTATGTTGTGTTCATTAAGGCCATTGCCAAGCTATGCTTCTTCTCTTACATTGGGTTTACATGTTTTCCCCCTTTTAGTTTATGTTTACATCTTCTCTAATATTTGTTTTATCTTTTGGGGTAATGCTCTTTAGAAAGATTATGTTTTTGGCAAAGAGATGCAGTTAAACTTATTGCCTTCTTGTTTGGACAGGTCTGGCCAATCCATGTTGACCTGAAGTTTTTGGAACCAGTTGGGCGAGAACTTAAGATGCTTGGAAAGGTGAAGGCCTCTTTTCCTATATTATGTTTTTCAAGCTTGCAAGGAAAAAATTGCTCTTCTTTAAGTTGATCTTGATGAGTTATTTGCATTTGATATCGATGAAATGTGGAATAGAATGGATTTACTTGCATATTTCTAAACCAATGCACGGCATTCAAATAACAAGTTGCTACTAGCCAAATATATATGCTCTTGTCCTCTGAAAATTGAATTTAAAGTTATTGCACTTGCACCATGTGATAACATCTACGTTGATTACTGTTGGGTTTATAGGGGGACAGAGAGAGAGATGGGATGGAATATGCTTGAGTGAAATTTCTTTCTTATGAAGTATACCCTTGATGCAAAATGTCCGTATAGTTATTCTTAATTTCTTACCACTTCCTGTGAACTAGTTAAACTTAAAATACATAAATAAAGCTCTAATCTTAAATATTGCAGTTGCTTATGTATGGATTTATTTGTCTTGCCTGGGTATTTGTATTGCAGATTTATAAATTGCATGTTTATTCTTTGATATTAAAAGGTGACATGTTCAGATGAGACATGCAATTGTAAATATGAAATGAGCTGTTATGATTGATGTAGTTGTTTTTATGCGTGCAGTTCATGGATGACGCTGTTGAACTAATGAACAAATCATTCATAGAGCGTTGATAATATGGGCTTTGTGAAGAGACGAAGTAGCCGCTGTTTGATTCTTTTTTTATGGGATGGGAAATATAGACAAGCAGAGTGACTGTAATGTAACATTTGACTCATTTTGTATGCAAAAGAGAATTGCAATGCGAGATAGTTTTGTTCGGTACTAATTCCCTTATAATGCCAATTAGAAACTGTTTCTGAGAATCCAATCTTTCCTCTCTCTAGCTATATTGTACTTTGAAAAACACAGTTTGAACCGTAAGTTGAATATACTTGTATACTATGCTGACTTTTGCAGTTCAAATTTTCTTGCCACACTCAAACCAAAACCACCGTTAATTTGATATAAACTATCTTTCATTGGCTGCTGACGAATTCAAATAATCATAATTCAAGAGGTTAAATGATGAAAGTAAAGAAGAATATATACATTCTTAATTTAGCCTGATCCTATACTTAGGGAACAGACACTTTTCATTCCAATGAAAAGAGAAAAATGAAACAACGTCACGATACATTAAGGACGCTTAACGACTAAATCGTTAGTTTAATTTGTTATAGAATGACCTTCAACCGTAGTATGGTGTAAGACAATAAGAAGAGAAGAAAAAGAAAAAAAAGAAGACGGCAGAACCATAGTTGCAGTGGTGGACATGTCATCATCACCAGGTCCTCTGCTCCACATCCCAAGGTTGTTGTCCCTGTTCATCCATACATACATCCCACACCTTGAGACACTAATTTTAAATCTTAATCACAAATAAATAGAAAAAATATTTCATAGCGTCCATTATCTTAATCACCTCGAAAGGGTCCAGTGGTCGATCCATATGTCCTTCGACCCGAAGATGGAGATGCCGTCTCCTCTCCGTCGGATTCTGTCCGGAATCCATGGTGCTCCGGGCTTGACCGAAAGTTTGTGTTCCCTGCAACCCCATAACAGAATTCAAGATTTTATAGTGGTAATTCAAGAATAACAAATGCAAATTAGTCTCTAAAAGACATTGGTTAAGGAAATGTCCCAAGGATACTTTTACTCTTAAATTAGTTCTCTCCTCAAAATTTAAGATCTTAACTCGTTACAATCTATTTCTATAATTATTATGATTGTCTTGCATTGTTACTATTAGAGCATCTCCATCAACTGTGTTAATCCTACTTTTTCTTTAATAAGAACCTAGTGGTGCTTATTGAACACTCCTCAAGCAACGAGGGTTTATATAAGTATTAGTAATTTTTTAAAAATTTGTGAGTGCTGTGTATGTACTTTTATGAAATAGTGATAAAAAGTTATTTATAAACCTCATTTAGTAAAATTTTGAGACTTGTTAGATTGGAGAGATGAGTTTAACTATAAAAAGTAAAAGAGTAATCTATAACAGTGGAAATTATTGAAAAACTCTAATTTTTTTATTTATTTAAAAATGTGTTGCTAGATTGGAAATAGCCAAGTTCATTGATAGAGGACCATTGCTAGTAACTTGTTTAACAACTTCACTTTTATAATTAATTAGGATACCAAATATAACAATCTAAGTATTCATGTTCTCTAAAAAAAAAAATCTAAGTATCCATGTAAAGCAGACACAAATTGAGTGACTTTTTATTTATATATAAATGGACATCAACACCTTAATAGATAAATAAGAAAAAGTCAGTAAATTTCGTTCTTCAAAATCACGGAATCTATTTTTATAATTAGATACAATATTTAGCATTAAAATTACTACTTATATAAGTATGAGTTGAGGAATGAATATTTTTTGAGCAAATTATATTAGTTTCTCCTAAGTTTAAGATTTATTACATTTATATCTTCTAGTACATTTCTTTTCTTTTGCACCCCAAGCGTTTCTGGTAACTAATTGTGTTAAATTTTTACTGAAAGGTCGAAGTAACCCTTCTTAAAAATAAAAAATATATGATGATAGTAAAGTTAGGGTGCCGATAGTAAAGATGAAAAAAGAATCTTCTTAATCCCATAACCCTCGACGCCCACCTCCTTTCTATCTTCTTCGGCAAAATCATCTTATCCCAACCCAAACACCATCCCCACTACCAACATCTGACACGCCACCTGATCGTCGCTGCCAACCTAGCAACCGTATCACCATCGTCACCAACCAAACCACCATTGCCACCCTGGTGTGATTGTGATTTTGTTTTGTTTTGATAAAGTTCTATTGAATCTTGTTTTATGTCCATACTTCTTATTTCTTTAGTATTTACTACTCCTATTATTATAATGGTTATCAAATTCTCGAGTTAACTCGTTAACTTTTACGAGTTTATGAGTTCATTTGCCCTTTGTGAGTTGACTCTTAAGTAAACTCTTTTTTAGTAGATTTTGGGTAAACTCTATAAATTCTAAGTAAATTAAGTAAACTCTTGAGTTTACCACCGAGTCAACGAGTTAGCAAGTTAAAAATATTAGACCAAAATGTAAGTCAATTTTTATTGTTTTCTGTCTGTTTAACATTTAACATACCTTCATTTATAATGTTATTCTCAAATACAAAATTTCAATCTTTAATAATATCAAACTCTTATTCTCTAATAACATTAAATTCTCGATGATAATGATCTATCCCTACTATAACCTTAAGTTATTGTCTAATATAATAGTGATTTATTATTAATAGACTTGGTTATTTAAATATTTTGAACTTTATGATTTAGTGTTTTACTTTGTTATATTGTTGAAATTTTTAATTAGTATGTTATTTATAAATATTTTGTTATTATTTTTATATAAAGTAGACTCTTACGAATCGAGTTTATGAAACTCTCACGAGTTTGCGTAAACTCTCAAGTTTGATAATCTTGATTATTATTATTATTATTATTATTATTATTATGTGTTTGTAATTTATTATTCCTATTCGTTTAGTGCTTATGCAATATATTTTTCTTAAATTGTCTTTTAATATATATTTTTATTATTTTGATTTTCTTGTCAAACCTTAATCTTATTTTTGCTGTTAAAAAAACTTTATCTCATATCTTATAATTTTATCAAATTTCTTCTAAAATTTTCACTTTAATCTTTAAAATTATTCTATATCTCAATTTTAACTTAAGTATCTTTATATTTGGATTGAAAATAATATGGTAAGAGTTTTGAGTAGAAAAAACACAACCGGTCATGAGACCAAATTTATTTATTTATTTATTTTAAAAAAAATAATTTAATCAACTATTTTTTTTTTTGAAAAAAATAATCTCACAAAATTTAAACTAGATAAAGTTAAAGTGAAATTATTAATTTTTTTCTTTAATCAATAAAATATATATATATATATATCTCAAATATAAAAAAATCCCTTAGATAAACATTATGTGCTTCCACTTAAGACAACACTTATTATATGAAATGAAAATAGTTACTAACAAACAGAGAACTCAAATAAATCTAAATAAAACTACAATGCTCAAACTAATACAGATGTTAATTTCAAAACAAGAAAAACTAATACACGGGTTTATTCTTTGTCTTTGGGACGTAAAGTTGTATCGCTCGTTGATTTAGGGGCTGCAGCGGCCTTGCATTCCATTTGGCATACTGTGACAAATTACATAATAAAAATTAATAAGTAATTGAAGAAATAAAAAAGACTTTCATTTTTTTAAATGGTAGCTCAAGTTTTTTTTTTATCATAAAACTAAAGAAATGTTCAAACTTTACTATTTTTTTAATTTTTTTCCCTAACTCCTCTCCTATACAATTCTTAATTTAATTTGTGAGATGAATCCTCCTTTCAAAAAAGAAAAGTAAATCTCTCAGAGTGAGTTTACTTACATATTTAAGTACCGTATCCTTGAGCAACTTCACTTGCCCCCTTGAAACAGTTCTTACCTGATGAAATCGGGTACATGTTAAGGTAATCATAGTAAATATTGACGACCAAGAAAATTAAAGATATTCAGGGAATCTTTCGTGTGTGTGTGTGTAAACTTAATAATGAATAAGAAGGATTATGATTTTTTTTTCATTAGCAAGAAGAAAGAAGGATTATGATTATGTATAAAAAAAGTATTTTAAGTATACCTTCTTATCAACGGTCCAAATGATGTCTTCAGTGCAAGGAGGTGCAGTGAGTGATCCCATGTACCTGTAGTACATCTTGCTGCCCTTCATGATTTCTGAGGGATCAACCACCCCTACGCTTTTCTCATCATCCTCTTCAGGAGTGTCCATTATGTATTTTCCCAACTGGAATATTAATATTCATGAAAGATCTTCATGGTTTTCTTCTTTTGTTCTTTAATTTTGTTGTGAATATTATTGCATGCACGTACGTACCTTAGAGAGCAGTGGATCGGGGGAACCGTACTTGTACAGAACACCAACAACAGCGGTCTTGTTTGTTCCATCAGGCTGTGGGCTAACATGAACCATGTGCAACTCCAAGTCATACCTATATAATGATCATTAAAAACGAAAATTAGAACTTTTGATCGATGACAATATGGATCATCAACTATACAGTACTACGCACTTTAGTCTGCAGCGCAGCTCGATCCAAGATCATGTACTGAGGGTAGTTAATTATATATATATATATATATTGTAGATGACATGTATATTCTATATATGGAAGACAATTTTATATATTTGAACCTGAATTATTTTTTTTATCAGCAAACAAACTAATTTAAGGAGAATCAAACATGTACCACCTAAATGAGTCATGGTTAGTTAATTATATATTCTTGGATAAACGAATTTCTTTTCATAAAAAGTTAAAAAAGAAATTGAGTTTAAAATGAAACATTTCGATTATTTATATTTGAGAAGAAAGAAATTAAGAAGATGATGAAGTGGTTGTGATGAAGGGAAATTAACCTGCGGCCGTTGATGGTATGTTCGGCAGGCCAGTGCCAATGGGCTTGTTGGAGGAAGAAAGGTGTTCCATTTATTTCTATTGAGCCAGCATCCCCTTCCCAAATGACCTGCAACCATCATTATATTTAAGAGAAACTTATCGCATGATAATAATTTGTAATTGAATAACGGTGTGAAAGTGTATATCTTATTTTTCATTAACCACAACAATTGTGGATGAAATAGAAGAGTTAAATCTGAGCGTTTTAGAAGACGTTTGTACTAACCGCAACATCATGACCCCTGTTGGAGACAGTAGCATGTTGAGGCTTATAGTTCCAGTACTTTAGCCCCCCTAACTTGGGGATCACTTCCACTCCATTAGTGGACAAATCAATAGGAGATTGAATTTGCCCTATTTTACAGGCTGCCCATTCTTCTTTCAGATCACCCCAATGTTGGGGCCCATTTGCACTTTTTTCATTGTAACCATACTCTGCATAATTGCACGAACATATATATTTAGAACAACAATAAATAATTTTGTTTATATGGTTTTGTATAGTTTTTTTTTTCATTTTTTCTTTTTCTAATGGAACTTAATACATATCATCTTTTAAAAGTAAATTTATTAAGCTTAGCGTAAGATTAGAAGTTTCAATATCATGTCAAAGAATTAGCTAGCTTCGGTCAAGGCTTAAATTAAATCGTATTTAAATGAAGGTACATTTATGTATAAACCAAAACTGACACACAAATAATTGAGCGAGATTATTGCAAAATATACCAGGTTCATCAAGAGCACTAGTTAATGTGGAACAAAACAGGATGCATATTAGTGAAATTGCAACCGAAATGTGGCTTTGACGCTGCATGTTTCAGATGGTGGAGAGAGTTGGCTTTTGTGAGTAGAATGTCTGCAGGTGGCACAGAGATTATTAGTTCGTGGATGTGTTGGTGGAGAGATTTAGTGCATGTACTTGGGTATTTATACATTGCAAAGGATAAGTGCTTGTGGATTTGGTCAGGTGGTACGTAATTAATGGGAAACTTGCTTTGAAGTTTTCTTTATATGAATGTCACAAACGTTGCTATTTCCTTAATATAACTAATCTTTCTCCTTTCCGCTTCTCAAATTTTCTACTCACTCCTATATGCGTTGTTAATATTGCACATTTTGGATAGCAATCAACTGAATTATTTTCTTATCTGAATTTTGGGAAAAAATGTAAATTATATTAAACCTAAAATGATACAATAATAAACGGGACATATCCCGCAGTTAAAGAAAATCAAAAGTCTTCCTAATACAAGAAGACCTATATCAAGATGCTAAAACAAATACAACAGGTGCGCTTGTCTATATATAAGAAACTTAATCTTACTAATAACCTCTATTACAGGAAATTGATAATCTTCAAAAATCAGCTTGTTCCTAGACAGTCTTATCTGAATTTTTATTATATGCAATATATATGGATTATTTTATGTTGTCACATGGGAAAGGATCGAGTAGACCTAGTTCGAGTTTCATTTTTGGTTGACCTAGAATTAATGTTCAACCTTATGAGAAATATGCAAATAGTGAGGAAGTGTAAAAAACAATAAAACAGTAAAAAAATCGGAGGGTTTTGGTCGTTCTTAATTAAGAAAAGGATTTTAATATGCCTATGTTTGGACGTGGTCATAATGATCTCGTGCAAAGATTAACAAGTTTGTACAAAAACATTAAAAAAGCATTAATAATGATCTCGTGCAAAGATTAACAAGTTTCATTGCACTAAATGAGTACAAAAACATTAAAAAAGCATTAAAAAAGCATTAGTAATGTAATAGGGTAACATTAAGTTCATGCATGTGAACATATTGTTGTGGAAGGTGATCATATATAAACATATTGAAGGTATCAAATTGTTTAACGGGTAAATGTTTCTTAAATTAGTATGGATGAAGAGATGTAATTGGCCTTTGATAACTTTATCAGAACGAGACTACATGCATATATTAATTAAATGAACAAAGTCTTGTTAATTAGGTGATTCACACGCACTTAAACTTGTTGAAGGTGTCAGATTGTTTGACAGGTAAATGATAAATATTTCTTTATTAGTATAGATGAAGGGATGTAATTCACGTTTCTATCTATATAATATTATTTACAAACGTTTGTGGGAACATCACTAACTGGCCGGGGTAGAAATTATCAACCTTCCTTCCGTAGACTCAACCACCTCAGTAATAATAAATTAATTAAGTTTATCTGCAAATGCATGCATGACGAGAAATTCTATGATTCCAGTGTCATCAGACACTTCGAGATAGTTTTGGCTTGCTTTAAAATTACCTAACCTTTTAAATCAACCCTATTTCTTTTTTGTTCTTTCCTGTGATTTGTTTTTTTTTTTCCTTTTGGTAATAAGAATGAACAAATCAAATTCTTAACCTACATGACACATGCATGGCCGCCGAGATACCTGTGCATCTAAATCAACATATAGGATATCTAGATCATATCTGAATATGGCAGCAGTAGTGATATATTCTTTTTATTTTTCTGTGTATATAAACTCTAGATTTGGAGAAGAGCACACTCATTATTGATTTGTTAAATATAATATAATTAATTGTATAATAGTATGTGAATGATCACCAAACTGATGGCCTGCAGCATGCAGACAACGCTTGATTAATTAATGGAAGTATATATCTATAAATATCAAATAATATGTAAAGGAAGACATTAAAATGCAGGAGATGCTTAATTATTTGCTATTTTCGCAGGCAGCTGTCAAGTGGTCTACAAGCATAATATCATGATATATATATATCGATGAAGAAAATAATTTTATTTAAAATCCTCCTATTTACCACGATATTTTCATCTTCACGATAAAAAAAAATGATGCCGCATATTGATCATGGTATCGTATAAATATTTATAAATCCCTTTTATTTTCTGTCTTTTACGTTCATTTAATTAAGGCCAAATTAACTCTCTTGCCAATTGCTTTAACATTCCTTTCTCCTTCAATTCCATGCATTAAGTGACAAGCTAAGCGATAATATTTGACATCTGTTGACCAAAATACCTTAAAGTAATAAGATCATTACTATTTACTAGCTAGTCTTTTCAGTCATATTTTGTTCATTTATATTTCATACCTAAAATATAGAATGAGAAAATAAGTTATTACTAAATATGTAAAATAATTTTATAGTAATATTATTTTTTATGAATCTAACAGTATGACACTAATTACATTGCTCTATGCTACACAAGGAACTAGATGACCTGAAAATGATATGACAGAAGGTATCAGTGCTTCTTTTTTCTGATTGCATGATGAATGGATGCTAGATTTTCAATTCAACATAACAACCGGAAGAAATAAAAAAGGAAAAGAAGAATCAAGCTGTCACCGGTGTTAGTTCACCTTATATTTCCCTTGTTTAAATTTTGTCGAGCGCATATAATAACCAATGGAATTGATCCAACATTCATACATTATCCATTTGTCTATATTTTAATAAGCAAAATTCCATTATATCATAAAATAGAGATAATGCAGAAATAAAAAAAAAAATGTAACATTAAGTAGTACTCTGCTATCATCCACACGGACCCCTATTAAACACAGAATAAATCATTCATATCCTGAAACTAATCAAATCAAGAAGTAATCATTCTCTAGATCAATTATCTCAATCCCTCCATTAGGTTTCTGCATTTTGGTAAGTTTGCTTTGCATAAACTTCAAGCCAAATTGTTTCGCAAGAATCTTCACAATTATAGTCTACTTCCATTGTTCATATGCTTTCTTTCTTCTCCCAGCTAGTCACTGCCAATTTAGGACAAGACAAGAAGTGTTTTTAGCAGCTTTTCTACTGAAAAAAAAAATTATATTTCCTGTACATAAGCTCTCAAAAGCATTTCTGTCTTATATCCAAACAGGCCTAGAATCTTCGCCTGATCCTTCACATGATTATATCAGTGGACTCAATGGGTTGTTGCTCAAGAATTTCATCTTCCTCATAAGTCTAAGGCAACTCATTAGACTCGTAATGGAACTCCATATACTCTCAAAACATAGTTACATTAGGATCAATTATTCACTGATTGATTAATTAAGACTTTCCTTATCATAACACCTGCGAATAACAGTTTACATATTGCCTAGTACACCAATTAGAATCTACACCTAATGTACCTAACTACCTATTACTAATTATGTAATTGGTTGTTTAAGTTAGACCTAGTTCTGTTTGTAATTATTATATGCAGTTTGTCCATCACAATTGATAAACCTTAACCATAGTTTGATACTTCTACACATAGAAGTCTTAAAATAGTGAAATCATTTTTGCATTTTACAAATTTCTATTATGGTGTCAAGGCTTTCTTTGGAGAGAGTCCTTCGCTCCCATACTTATATTAACACAAACTTGTAAGACAACTTCCGAATCCATGTTAATTTTTTTTCAACTAGTGATTCACACAGGGGATGCTCAAGATCCTTCCATTCTATGATCTATATTCATGGATTGGATTCTATTGATGTATGTTGTAATTTAGTTAGTTAGTTAAAAATTAGTTAGTAATTCATTTTAAAATTAGGTTGACAGGTATAAAATTTGTTATAACTACATGTGTAATGTATATAAAAATAATAGTGATCATCAATGAGAAGTATATGAGAATGTAAAATTTTTTTTAGAATTTTAAGTCTCCTCTATTTTCTCTCAATCAATTCCTTCATCATTTTTTTTTATTTTCTAACATAGAATGATAACGAATGCATAATATGAATGTGTATGAGAACTTTATTATTTCAATAGATTCAACCTCATGATTTATACTCTGACACAAGTTATTCACCAGCTGCTCCAAATTCATGGAAATGAGTTTGCTAACTAAAACTAGGTCTAGCTCTCTAGCTAACTGTTTCGAATTATATTAATTATTTATTTAATAAGTCAATCAAAATAATTTTTTTAATATGTAGTTATAATAATAAAACATCAACTAAAAAGATATAACAAACTAAATTTCTCACATAGATTAAAACTATTTTATGCAGCTAAACTTTTTTTTATAAAACCATTTCATTATATCTTCGTAAATTTTTTAACTTGTCAGGTAACTTTATTATGTTGAACTTATGTTTTTTTTCTCTTCAAAATTACTTTAAATTTAAATCTTAAAAAAATTAAAAATAAAATAAAATATGTTTAATTTAATATTTAAGTTAAAAACTATGCTTCATTATTCTAAAGTAATTGACCTGTTAAATTTGTTCAGATGAAAGGAAAACAAAAGTTAGGATATGCATTTTTTTAGAATCTATTTTAATTAGCTTTTCTTTTTTCTAAAAAAAATAATTTTCTCCCCCTTTTTTTATAAAAATCAAGGTTTTAAAATTTTTATTTAAATGTATTTGACCTAACTTATTTGAAAAAAATTAAGCCACACATTATCTAATTCACTTTAATGTTTCTTTTCTTTTGTTTATAAAATTTACCCAATAATTATAGTATTTGAGCAACGAAACCATAATGAAATCACCTTTCAGTATTGCAATTTTCTTTTAGTAGATTGGTATTATCTTACAATTAATACCGCTTTCAAGGCATCAACTCCATTATTAGATTTGCTTGCAAACTAAATTGACACTTAAGTAAAAACCCAATGCCATTAGTGGACGAAGTGTTGTGAATAAGCCGACACTAAAAGAAACATTGATATATTCGATTGAAATTAATATGTTAAGACGCAAGAAGATTTTTTTAATAAATGAGAGATTAGGGTTCTTTATGAGGTGTATAATTAAGTATGACCTTGTATATTGGAACGAAATGCATATTTGAGAGGTAGTTATTATGTATTCTCAAAACAGTGAGCCATAGCTATATCATACCAAAGTCATTTATTCAACAACAACAAAAGAAAGTAATACCAAAGTCATTTTTTAGAGACCTTAACGAAGTAATCAGGCACGATTATTTTTCTTCCCACACGAAGATAATAAAATTGATATTCAGCAATGGTTTCAAATAAGCATCTTTTGATGTTTAAGAGTCAAAGCATCTAACCATCTATTCAATCCTCGATGAACTAGAAGAAGCAGCTGATGGCACAGCTTGAGTCCTTCTGGTGTAATAGGACTTGCATTTAGGGCACTTGAGCGCCATACTATGAAAACTTACTTCAGATGTTTCCACGCAGTCGTTGCAAAGAATCCAAAACTAATGTCAGGTATAACAGGCAGATTTGAGGGTTTCCAGGCTTACATGCCCTATCAATATTACCTCGAAGGCAAATTGGGCAATTGGTATGCATTGCTTTCTCCATACATTTGTGTTTATCCTTCAAATATAATGAATACCAACATCCTAGGACATGAAGAGATCATCATATCTTCAGAGTTTTGCATATTAAAGAAAGACTGAGTTTGAACCCTGAATTAATAGAGGCACACATGATTAAAAGGGTTTATTGCTCAATCAACGGAGCAATGTTTCATCAGAAAAGCTTACTACATATGTTACAGTGGAACATGTTCTCTATACCTCCATTTCTGTATAGTCAAAATATAATTGAAATTGTCGATATGTAGCCAAAAATGAAGCAGTGAATATAACGAATTATTTAAAGGAATAGTTTGGACCTGCAGATGCCACATTCATCACAATGGATTTTTTTTTATTTTATAGCTGGATATAAAAATAAATTTTTTCATTTATGCAAAACTTCATTAAAGAGAAATTAAGGTCAAGATTTTAGGAATAAAATGACACAAAATGCTTACATCGTGGTCGAAAAACTTGCATTTGGAGCAAAAGTATCTACCCATGCAAACACCACAGTTAATGCACATCTGTTGAACCTGTGAAAATGTACAGAGTAAAAGGGGATTAACCCGTATTGGTTGCATGCCTCTACTGTAAATTATAACAAGCATGTATGAGACTTACATCTTGCTCTGTGCTACACAAGGAACATATGACCTGAAAATGATATGGCAGAAGTTATATATACATAAGATGCTAGATTTTCCATTCAACATAACAAGTGTGGAAGAAATCAAAAAGGAAAAGTAAAATTCAAGTGCATCAAAACAGTGGAATAGATCCAACAAGCCCTATCCCTTTTGTCTATATTTTAATAAGCAAAAATCCTTAAATATCATAAAATAGAGATAATGCAGAAATCGAAAATCAAAAATACGTAACATGATCCCAAAACAAGATAAGCATAAAAAACTATATCTTGGAAATCCCAATTACAAAGATTAATGAACACATTATATAAAAAATAATGATTACACCAAGATTTCTGAAGTACACTAGTTAAAAATTCGTGATGTGTACCCTCTTCACATCATGACAAAGAATGTCATGCCTGTTATCAAGTTTGATTATTGACATTTTAAGAAATTCTTATAAAATAATAATAATCATCCGAAATACATTATGTTAGATTATCAAGAATGTTGATGTATCCATTTAATTCTAGTTTAGAAAAATAAAAATAAAAAAGAGAAAAGAAAGTAAGTAGCCATAATGGTGTTACTAAAAGTCAAGTTAGTTAGGTAGCTTTGATTAGTTTTTAATAGTTTTGGTCTATAACCCCGCACGTTACCGCACGTTTTGTTATAAAATTATTTTCTAATGAACTTGATATATGAAAGTTTCACTATCATCTAATGGATCAAACTGTTTTTGCTCCTTAAAGTCATTATAGTCTAATACGAGATGACTTATATTGCGTCAATGAAAAAAATATAAATAACTAATATTAATATAAATATTATAATTAATATGTAACCTACATTAATTAATTATAAATTATAAAATTCCTAACATTGACTTCAATGGAATTCTGTTGCAAAAAAACCCTTGAAATTAAGTATACATAAATTTTTTTTCTTTAATTCAAATACCAAATGGTTATATAGTTAATTAGTTCACTGGAAAAGGAAGTCCTGTAGGAAAAACATAAATAAAAAGAAAAGTATCACAAGAAAGGTTACAAGTACAACCTTAGATTCATTGTGACAATGTGTGCAATCGAAGATTTCATTGCAATAGGGTGTTATGATCTTGCATCTCCTTTTATAATGTGAGCACTTAAAATTCACAACAAAATAATTTCCTGAATCATTTTTTTATTACTTTTATTTTCTTCCATTCTCATGAATAATATTCAATCCAATAAAAATAAATTTGATCCGGATCGATGAAACGAGAGTAAAAAAATATCCGTAATGCCCACATCCGATTTCGGATGGAGAGATCCCATCGAGGGGGTTTTTGTGAGAAAGTCCATTACCTGAAGAACAATGCCAATTCTGAAAAGTGATATAGGAGGTATGAGTGAAGGCTTATATGATGTTTTATTGTTGCGTGTGAAAGTCAAAGATATATTTTTCTCAGTAACGTTCATGAAGTGAGGGAAGATTACGATGTTGTTGTGTCTTGTGTGTCAAAGTCAAAGATATATTACTAAGGTCATTAATTGAACGAGAAAAAGTAGCAGGTGTCAACGTGTCTGCAACAAGAATCCCAATTTTCTGTCGCCCCTCTAACATGAAGGTTTATGTGCATATCGAATCAAAACCATTCATCACAAATCTTTCCTCTTTTACTTATTGTAATCAACGGTTGAAACCTTGTGGTGGGACAGATTAAGCTGTGAAGTCTTAAGAGGATCTGTGTCTCAAGAATCTCAATTTTCTGTCGCCCCTCTGGCAAGAAGGTTTATGTGCATATCGAATCAAAACCATTCATCACAAATCTTTCCTCTTTTACTTATTGTAATCAACGGTTGAAATCTTGTGGTGGGATAGATTAAGCTGAAGTCTTAAAGGATCCGTGTCTCAAGAATCTCATTCAATGAATCAAATAATAAAATACCAGATGAATCCTTATTCTTTTATGCATGTTTTCATTTCACCATTATGACTTGGCGACACGCCATTGCTTTTGCTCTTTACTCTTACACTTAAAAAAAAGGCTAAATGACTTTTTCTTTCTCAGAAGTCTTTTATTTTTTAAAGAAAAACATTTTAATCTTTTATCTTATTTAAAAGATTCAAAATGATTTTTTATTTTTAAAAATTTACTTTAGTACCTCATCTTACTTAAAAGGTTTAAAATAATCTTTCATCTATTTTAATATATTAAAATGATTTTTTATCAAAGTATTATTTAAATGACAAAGTTGAATATATTTAAATGATTGAAGGATTATTTTAAAAATTTTAAATAAGACAAAGTACTTATGTGAGTTCTTTAAAAAATAAAAGATCATTTTGAATAAAATAAATAAGAGATTAAAATGATCATTTATAAAAAAAATATAACGAGAGTGATAATTAAAATTGTGTTTGGTTATGAGGAAAGAAAAGGAATGTTTTTAAAGAGAGTGGGAAAAAGTGAAAAATAAAGTTGTTTGATTAAAGTAAAAGATAATGAGAAGAAGAAGAAATATTTTGAATTATAATAGTTTGATACGTAAGAAAAGAAAAGAGAATTTAATATTAAATAAAATATTTATATCATTGTTATTTATTATAATTATTTTATTATTAATATCATTATTATTAATTATTAGTAGTATTTATTGAAGTAAAAAATTATTATTACTAATTAATTAAATTAATTAATATTAAATTCTCTTTTCTTTTAAGCATAAAAAATCTTTAGATCTCCGTAAAAAAAAATCTTTAGATCAAATAATGCGTGAGACTTGACCAACTGACCTTTTTAGATTTTGTTCATTTCATTCCAATTAATGTGGATACAACTTCTGATCTTTTTCTCAATATAACTTTTACATATGAATAAGTCTTACAATATTTTTGGTAAACACTAATTTAAAAAATAATAATTAAATTATTTTTTTTTTAAAAATGTAATAGACTGAACAGGACATCGATTAGGAAAGCCAAGATAGAACAAAATAAAAAGAGTAAGTATGAAGGCCAAATAATATATACTTATATTTCGGTTTTCACTTTTCATGTATGTTATTAAAATCGATTATAAAATCATAAATCGAGTTTATTATATTACAACGAAGCTTTTTGCATGCAATCATACTAGTCACCACAAATTTTGCTAATGACCCGTCCCACTTTATCTTGAATACAGATAGTGTTACATTTAAGTTAAGCCACGCGGCATCAAATAGATGGACACATTTAGATAATAAAAATAATAAAGTAGTAAACTTTAGTAAAAGCGTGGAATATATAAAAGAGAAAAACAAAAAACAAAAAAATGTGACTCGTCGTAGAAACGATATAGAGAACAAATAAAAGAATAGTTGCTAATAGATGCGAAGGTGAAAGTTACCCAGCAGGCCACAAACACACTCTGCCCAAGTCCCCCCAAGTTGAGAGGAAGTAAGAAGGAACAAATGTATTCTTATTTAGATTGGTTCAAGAACAGAAAAAAAAAATAACAAATATGTTAAGTTATTTAATTTTAGAGAGGGATGGAAAGACAAATTAAGAATAATATGCAATTTATTTCTATAATGAGAATAAAAAATAAAAATAATAATAATAATTGGAATAATTTAATTTGTACATTTAATAAATTATTATTTATAAATGTACAATTATTTTTCTCTCTCTTTAGATTTTCTAATCTTAGAAGAAAAATATGAAGAAGAATGAATTTTTTTTTTATTGTTAAGCATCTGAGTCAAAGTTAATAATTTTTTTTAAAAAAAAATTATTCTCTCCTCCATTCCTACATTTCCCTCTTATCAAATATACAGAAAAGCAAAGTAACAAGGCAAAACGAAACTGAAGCCACTCCCTGGGTTTGGATCAACTTGGATCATTCATTTAGATTTTGAGTTTTTGTAGTACGTGTCAGCACTAAAACTGCATATCCAATATCCAGTCAAAGTTCAAAACACACATACTATAATTTTCACTTTATCAGACTAGGATAAGTTTATATAATTTATTTATACTATTTTTTTTAGAAGAGATGATAGTCATATTTCTACTTGAAAAAAATGGACTTAATAAATATTTTAGTCTGAATTTTTATGTCACTATCAAACCTATGATAGTTTGAAAAATATTTGTAAACCACAAACACACGAGAAAACACGTGACAATATCTAAGCTAAATAACACATCAAACTTGCAATGGATTAGATCTGAGAAAATGTCTTATTCTATTTGTTAATCTTTGATGTTATATTTATATGATCTTTATAATACTAAGTAGTATCCTATTAAGATTCTGTTAAAAAAAAAAGTATCCTATTAAGAGTAGTTAAGAAAATAAAAGTGAAAAAATATGAAGAAAAAAATAATATTTAATATTATTAATACACTTTCATCATAGTATGTAATAAAAAAATCTATTTATTGAAATTAGTATCAAAACTCATTATTGTAAATCGAAATATGAAGTTGTCCCCTGGTAATAATTACACAGTGCGTATGCATTTAATATACTTGTATTAAATATTTTGAATTACTTAATACTGTATCAAGTATTATTGAGCTACTTGTTAAAGAGTTAAAAATGAAAAAAATTAATAGAAAAATATTCCTAAGACATTTATTAGTAATTTATTTTAGAGTTTAATTATTGTACACAGTCAATGTAAAGTTTTTTATATTGTTAATTAATTACAATTTAACTTTTAAGGTACTAGTTAAGATAAAACCCAAACTTTTTTTAAGAATGTAACATTTTGTGATTGATAAATGGTATAAAAAAAATCTTTACAGTGTTAGTGTATTTCAATTAAATCCTTATTTTACTTGCAGAGAATATCCATTAGGTAAAAAAATCACAAACTAATCTTTCAAAAGCACAAAAATTTATGAGAAAATACATCATGCAATAATAATGTAAAATGATTTTGGGTCATGTTAATTAGTGTCTTTAGGAGATTAATTTAAATACTAAAATGAAAATATTTATTATAAAAATCATTAGAGAACATATAAAAGTGATGCACAATATAATTTTATGCATCCAAGGATAATGATTAGCTTATCAATAGTTTTATACTCATCCAATCATAACTTATATAAATTATAATATACGATAAATTTATTAGTTTTTATAATAATTTCTTTAAAAGTTATAAAAACATAATTTATGATGAAAGATAACGTAAAACTAGTTTGCATATTATAAATGATATTATATATATATATATATATATATATATATATATATATATATAATCTTGATGATTGAATCTTTAACTAGATGTTTAAGAGATGTTACTCTCTTCATTCCATAATAATTATCATGTAATAAAAATATAAGTCCTAAAATTATTATTATTTTATTTTTTAATATAATATTAATTATTTTCTTATTTATCTTTTTTTATGATATTAATGATCAACAATAAAATTTATAAACAAACTAAGGATTCTCAGGTTTGTTTTGTAAAACTTTTATTCTCTTTTATCCATTTACTAATTTTACGTAGTCTGTGTGAAAAAAATTTAGGATAACAAATATTATGGGATAAATAAGTATTATTATTTTTAATATCTTATTAATCAATATCTTTAGGATACTTATTAATAAACTAAAATAATTTTTTTAATTAAAAATCATATGGGAGCCCAGTTAAAAATGATAATGCATTTTTGCACATTCAAATAATTCTTTCCCCTTTTTACCATTTTGTCTTGTTTTTAATACTAGTAGATAACTCCACTTTATTTATTATTTTTTAAGGCAGTTATTAATGATAGGCGTATAAATATTTAATTTCATTTAAGTTCTAATATAATAATACATAGTATTTTGAATTTATTAAAAATGTTATATATTCAATTCTTTGTCTTCACATAATAAAAAATGTATTCTATTTTTGTCGTTGGTTGTGCGTGAATAGAGTCTTATTCCTGGACCTGGTTACTTTGTTCATGTGTAACTCGGCAATTGAGCACCAGAATAAAGGGTTGGTGTTGATGTCACCCACCCAACTTCTTACCTCAGTAAAACAGTAAAACAGTAAAAAATCACACTCTCTCACCAACAAAATAAAAACCAAATCTAATCCAAACCTTAAAATTTACTTCCCAGTTGCTACCTCAACGTCCCCAACACTGTGTTCCTGTTCTTCTTCTTCGATGGCGGCAACCTCAACATCACTGGCTTCTCAACTCTACATTGGCCTGCGCCGCCCATGCCTCAAGCTTGATTCTTTCAATTCTCAATCTTTCTCTGTCTTCGACCCCAATCTTCGCCTATCCCTCTCTCCTCCCAGACCCTCACGCGCCATCGTCGCCATGGCAGGCACCGGCAAGGTGCTTTTTCTTCTTCTTTTATACTTTTAAAAAAACAAAGTTTATTATTTTCATTACCCTTGATCGTTAAATAAAACGTGTCACTGTGATTTCTGTGGGGAATGTAATTCTCCTTAATCTATTATATTATTAACCACTCAGTAGCCGGGGCTTTTTTTAATTTTTAATTTTTAATTTTTAATTTTTGGTAATGTATTGCTTCTGAGTGCGTTGATTATCCATTTTTCCATTTGGTGTATTGATCTTTTCCTTCCTTTCTTTGTGGTTACAGTTCTTTGTTGGCGGCAACTGGAAGTGTGTAAGTATCTTTCCCTCTAAGTGTTTTTTTTATTATTATTATTGTTGTTGAAAATCAAAATGCTATGTTTATTTCTGGTGATTGAGTAGTTGAGTTGTTTTTTTATTTTTATTTTGACATTAGAATCTTATAGTAGCACACCGTTGAAATGTAAATTACACGCCATAACTCTCTGCGTATGTTTTGGTTTAGAATAAATAGCCTTTGTAATCACGTTTCCGTGTAAGTATTAAACTTGCCCCTTTCTCTAACTTTATATAGCTGTAGCAGCATAGAGCTCGTTCTGAACTCTTTGTTTAAGCTTTCTATTCATTTTTATTTCTAGCACAAGTGTCCTTCACCCCTTTCTTTTCATCTGCCATACCTTTTTTATATCTGAGAAATCTACTACTCTGCATAGAGCACTAAAGGATCACTTTTTTTTTTCCCTTTATCACTATGTGGAGCAGGGAAAATTTAGATGATAGACGTTATTCTTTCTCATCGTGTCTTAAATTTTTTTAAGAAACAAAGGTTCATGTCACAAAATATCTGTGTCTGTAAAAAAAAATTCCTTCATAGTTTATTATTATCCCGTCTACCTATTCGTTTGTGTAAAATAATGAAATTATTGTCTCTTGCAGTCTTACCTGGTTTTTTGAAACATGCATTTCCATTTTGCTTTCTTTGGTAGTTTTTGTTCTTTTTGATTTATGTGCTCAACAACTTATATAAGTACAAATGTAGCATTTGAAATTTTGATTGTCATGGCATAATCAATTACTAGTTCAGTTGACTCTGCAATATATCTCTATTTGGTTTTTATTACCTTTGCTGTTATCTCTAGAACGGAACAAAAGACTCCATCAGTAAGCTTGTTGCTGACTTGAACAGTGCAAAATTGGAGCCTGATGTTGGTGAGACATGTTCAATCTGTTTATGTGTTTCTAGTTGAAAGCTGTAGAAGACTACAAAAAATTATGCTATGCTTATTCCCAACTCCCAAAACCTTAAAATAAGTTGTTGAGATTGAAAATGTTCTTTTTCCCGTATGCTGATGTAGTGACACGTTTAGGGTTGGGTTAGTAAAATGCTGATGAATTGATAAAATATATTCCAATTCTAAATCTTGTTAATTGTAATACCTCAGAGTGCTGTCCACCATATATGTGGTTGTAAATGTTCAAATCCTTTTGTGTCAAAAGGAATTGGACCTAGTTCTCTCTATTGGTCACCCCCATACCAAAAAATGGCAAAATGCAAGGAATCCCCCTCCAACAATGGGTCCAGACAACTCCCTTGTACTTTGAAACTGGTCAACATGATTCATTGAACTTACCGAACTATGCATAATGACTCCTTATTGGGGGTTTCAGTGCATGCATATGTGGGTCAATATGCACTGTTTAAGATGAACCATGTTGGTGTGTTTCAAAGCATAAGGAGATTTGCAACACATGATCCACAATTGGAGAGGTTCCTCTTTTTTCCCCCAAAAAATTACATCAAGTACGTGCATTATGTTCAAATCACTTTCTTAATAACCTTGTAAATTTATCTTTTATATTTTGTTATCATAAGCTTTTCCATTTTGTGCAGATGTTGTTGTCGCACCTCCCTTTCTGTACATTGATCAAGTGAAAAACTCACTCACTGAGAGGATTGAAATATCTGCCCAGAATTCTTGGGTGGGAAAAGGTGGTGCTTTCACGGGAGAAATCAGGTTAGCTCACACTTTCCTTTCAAGTGTTAATTGATCTAAGGTTTCTCTTTATATTTTGATTTTATAGTGTTTGGCTAGTTGGACGATTGTAGATACCTTCTTTTTCTATGTTGACATTCTCCTTCGTGTTGTTCTTGATGTGATTCTGATGTTTGAACCAAATGTTATACTACAATTTAATGAGTTAATTCAGTCACTTAGTTATTAAAACCTGACTCTTTAGCGCGGAACAACTAAAAGATCTTGGATGCAAGTGGGTTGTTCTTGGACATTCTGAGCGAAGACATATTATTGGAGAAAATGATGAGGTAAAGCAAATCCAGACATCATTTTTCTACAGTAGCTTTGCTAGAGAATATGATTAGTATATTTGCAAGAGATGCTAAATATTTAAGATATTAACTGAACATTGTCAATTCCAGTTTATAGGAAAGAAAGCTGCCTATGCTTTGAGCCAAGGTCTTGGAGTGATTGCATGCATTGGAGAATTGTTAGAAGAAAGGGAAGCTGGAAAAACTTTTGATGTTTGTTTTCAGCAATTGAAGGCTTATGCAGGTAGTGGAAGTTATGTTTCTTATATAATCCATTTAAAATTCGTTTTCTTTTGATTTAGAAGAAACAAAAGGGGAAGGATTTGGTGGTTGATTGCATTACATCGTTTGCCATTATTTACAGATGCAGTTCCTAGCTGGGACAACATTGTTATTGCATATGAACCTGTATGGGCTATTGGAACGGGCAAAGTGGCCACTCCCCAGCAAGCTCAGGAAGTACATGTAGCTGTTCGAGATTGGCTAAAAAAGAATGTCCCTGATGAAGTTGCATCTAAAACGCGAATTATTTATGGAGGTAAATTGTTTATTTTACCTATAGTTGCATTGTGAACTTATTACGGTGTTGTGGAAATTTAAGATACCACTTAATACGGTTGCATGTCTTTTTAGTTAATGTCGTGTTTGTGTATTTCTTCAGCAGAGTAAACAACTTTTGCAACCACTCTCGCTATTTTCCATGCATGATCTTTCTTAAGATACGTACTATAGGTACCAAGGGAATGATTCATTTTTCATTATGGTATATAGGGAATGATTGGCCCACTTATGATAGTTGAATTTAATGGAATTTTAGAGGATTATAGATTTTACACACACACAAAAAAAATGTACTCTTACAAGCAATGAATTGCTTGCCATTTATTTGATAGCTGATATACTTGATAGGAGTAAACTTATACATGCACAAATATCTTGTTAACATAAAGATTGTCCCTGACCATGTCGATTGCAAAATGTTAGTTTAGGTTCAGTATATTTGACCACTTGAGATTATAAGTCTCATTTTTATGTAAATTTTTTCCATCACGGCAACATCGATACCCAAACATTAAATTTATCTGTTTTCAGGGTCTGTAAATGGAGGGAACAGTGCTGAGCTAGCAAAGCAAGAAGATATTGATGGATTTCTCGTTGGAGGTGCTTCATTAAAGGTACATGGTTTCTTCAAAATTTGTTTGACCAAAGTGAGCAAAGCATGAGTTAAGGAACTCAGGTTATTAGTTACATATACTTGACAAGTTGATCTTGTTGAGGTGCAGGGTCCTGAGTTTGCTACCATTGTCAATTCAGTCACATCCAAGAAAGTTGCGGCTTGAACTTGAT
Organism: Glycine soja; assembly: GCF_004193775.1. Classification (NCBI taxonomy): domain Eukaryota; kingdom Viridiplantae; phylum Streptophyta; class Magnoliopsida; order Fabales; family Fabaceae; genus Glycine; species Glycine soja. Next base: position 44,361,496 of record NC_041020.1, read on the forward strand.
TACATATTGTGATTTTGGCAATAAGAGAGCATTAAGGATATAAAGACGGGCTAGTCTTAAATGTGGCAATAATATGGGTGTACAATAACAGATTGGTTTTTATTATCAAAATTACTGCGTCAATTTCTTTGCAATCAGTAGGAATTGCATCCTCTGAGTTTTCCAAAGAGCCAGTGTTTTTACAGCAATTAGAGATGCAGAGATGGTAGAAAGCAATAAATAATAAATGTTTCTGGATTATTGTTGTTTTTTATATCGTCAAATTTTAAATCCTGTATTTTTTATTTTTTGCTTTTGATTGTCACCGTCACTGACGGGGTCCAGAATTTTTGTGACTAAAAATGCACCTTGTATGTTTGTTCACTTTCTAAATATGGAAGTTATTGTGAAGTTTTACATGCATTTTTTTAGGAAGAATTTCTTCCAACTGAGGTTAATTCTTTCTTTTAAAGTGTAAAAGTCATCAAACTGAATTTATTTCTTTTATTAACGATTTTTTTTTACATTTAGGAGATCAAAATTTAATTAACATGCTTAATTGTTCAATGATTTACTAATTATGCTGGGGTATTTTGACTTTGTTCTGAAAATTTTGTAATTTTAGTTTAATTTTCAATTTTGTATGTTTTTTTTTTCTAATTGAATCTTAGATTTAATATTTTTCATTTAAGGTACCATAAAAAATAATTTAATTAGATGCAATTATCTAATTCATCAATAATAAAGAATACAGTTAATTTAATTAATAACCAGTCTGTCATAATTTTAAAAAAAATATTTGTCATTAATATTCTTCTTTCTCAAACACAAGGTGCTTAAATAAGTACAAAAGCAAAATTATAAGATTGAATTGGTGGGTAGAAGAGAGTGATGGAGGGTTTGAATTTTTTTTTTTAATAATTAACATTTGGTGGTAAAAAGGAACACCATATGCATGACATGTGAGTGGGGCTAACAAATTTATTTTAAGAATAAATAATATTTATGTAATGTATAATGTGTAAAGATCACCAAAAATGTATAATGTGTAATTGTGAGAAGATGCTGGATGGAGATTCTGCCATGGAGATGGCAATAGGGCTCAATAAATCCGGCAAATCAATCTTGAAGTTTTTTTCAATTGCATTGCATCCATTTTCCCATCGTTCCCCACATGTATTTTTCTTTTAGATTTTATGTCTATCCGTAAATAGTAGCGGATCTCTGTCCTTATTTACTTTTCGTATTCCCACACGGGTATTTTTATCTTTACTCTTTAGTGGGAACATTATTTGGTTAGTTTACAGTATGTTTTTACTCATACTGCTTGCTGAAAAGTAGCATCATATGAAGTAAAATTAGGCTTTTTATGCCTTTTTGAATGCTATTGCTGAGAAAATTAGCAGTTTTGATTACATAATAAAATCAACATAACTGTTTGCTGTTAGCTGGGGTAAAGTGGTGCAAGTAGTAAAATGGTGCATTATTCAAGGCCTATGTCCGTAGCACACGCACACACCTATAATAGACACATACACTTAAAAACAATACTAAGTCTATTCATTTGATATAGGTTTTCTTCTATTTGGGAGATTTTTGATTTTCTTTAATTATAGGGTATGTCTCATTTATTATTGTATCATTTTGGGTTTAATATAATCTACATTTTTTCCAAAAAAAATACTAAGTCTATTCATTATAAATCATTTCTTAAAAAAAAATTCTGTGCAATTTACTCATGGTACCAACTTACGACGAAACTATGACAGAGGATGTTGGTTGTACTTTCAGATAAGTAGTGGGTGCAACTATACCATGTAAAATTTTGTGGAAAAAAATGTGCTAAAAAAATGGAAATAAATAAAGTATGAATGATTAGATGAAGTTGAAGAATATATTTTTGCCGACGTAAGTTTATTATTAACTCAGTGGGAAGGCACTCTAATTATTACAAGGCCTACGGAGTATTTTATATTTCTTGTCAGAGGAGACCCAGCAACTATATTGAGCCCATTCAAAAAGCAATTCTGCAAATTAAATAAAGTTATTTCGCGAATTAGTTATTAACTTATAGTAATATGATGTACCTTATCGTGTTTATAGCCTAATTCAATTTTTTGCACAACAAGAAAAAAAAAAGTAGAACTCTATTTGTGGATTTAATAGTACAAAATTTACTTTTAAACGTCAAATTACTTAATATTCCAAACAAAATGAACAGCTGTCTTTTGGGGCAAGCAAGAAACAAAAAGCGATAGAGCAGACAGGATGCTTTGATCGTAACACAATAAAGCAACCGGAAATCACGAACACCACCAATGAATTATTGACATTGGTATTTTTTTTCCTTTCTATATTTGTCAATTTACCTTGCATGTGAAACCCAAGAACAAGGGACCCTACAATCTATAGTGATCTAGGGTTCCGTCTTATTCATTATTGTAACAGAGCAAAAGCCAGAATTACACAGAACCCCCGAATGATTAACATTAATTAACGTGGTTAGTCATATGTAAAGTCATAGGATGAGTTTATTTAATTTTTTTATTTTAAGAAATAAATCTTATCTATTTTTTTAAGTAGAATGAAATTAGATATTAATTAAATGAAAAATTACTTATTTTATTAAATACTCAAACAGACTGGCCCTTAATTTGCACTTCCCTTTTGCACATGATATTGTTATGTGCCACGATATGATTTACGATTGAATTGAATGAAAGAGGTTAGAAGGTGCCGCTAGCTATTAGCTGTAAGTTGTAATATGTGATTCTCACTGTTCTAAATTAATGGATTTTCACTCTAAAGCTTAGCTATGGTAATTTTATGTGGAACTGCTCGTTTACCAAACCGATACGCAATAAGGTCTCAAAAGTCAAGTGAAAGGCAGCTTAAATATATTTATAAACTTCATACGTCACGGGAAAGGATAAGCTTCAACCACTCTTCTTCATTTTTGTACTATAACTCATTTCTGATAGACATAAAATAGTCATGAAAAAATTTCCGTAAGTATTTAAATCAACATCTAACGTGGGTAGGTTGTGGCAATTATGATAAGAATTTATTTATATTTAAAAAAATGCTTTCAAATGGGATAAACGTCAATCTAAATGGTAATTGTAAAAAAAAAAATAGAATATCTCAATAATAGTAAGAGGTGTGCTTATAGTTTGTGTAACTTGCAATAGTTTATGTACATCTCACACTGCAAGTGTACTCACTATTAGGCTATTAGCGGTATATGTCCACATACCCTTTTCATTACATTGCATATGTTTCGATACATCTTTTTTGACTGCATGTTTCTCTATATCTAAAATCAATATTAATGCCAATTTATTCTAAAGCATTCTAGCCGAAAAGTATTTTTCTTTTTGGTAAAACGTACCGTTTTAACTCAATATGAACAACAAATATTGATTAGTGTCTTTAGGATTTTGGTTAACAAATTAAAGAAAGAAAGATTTTAATGAGATACACAAAACTATGTTATCTATAAAATTTTTTTACACTTTTCTATGATATTTATTTATTACAAATATATATATTTTTATTTTTTTAATAAATATTCTAAGGACACTAGATGGCGATAATAACGAGAGATTTATGTTTCTAATTATGTTGATTAACTGTTAAAGGGTGTGGACCATAGCCCCATTTCCACAAGCAAAAAGTGGCTAGCACAGGACGATATGACAATGTCCAATGCATAAAGTGAAAGGCCTGTTTGGTTTGGATACTAGTCTTTCCAACGCTTTCTTTCACGTGCCATGCCGCCTGGCCATCTCATCATTAGTATGCTATGTGCATAACAGCCCATCTCATGAATTAGATCCATCAACATCCCATCTATCTATACCCATATTTAAGACAAAACCACCAAAACCATTTCTATCACAACTTGCTGCATGCCATTTATTTTATTTTATCCCAATTTAACCATGGCTCTCCATTCTCCAAATAGGAAAACAATATCTTTACAAATCATCTAGTATTCTCAACTATTTTCTTGGCAATGATACAGGGGGAAATAAAGCAGTACAGTGATAATTTGAATCTAAATGAATATCATATTGTCATACATACAGTTTTCACTTAATGTTATCATATAAAAATCTTGCGTCTATCCAATTCTTATATTATTATATATTCAATGTTTCGAATTGAAACCTCTAAAGGATGCATTCCCGAACTTGAACACACATACTAGTTACTCTCAAACACGTGTTCACTTGTTTGTAATTTAATTAGCACAGAAATACAACCAATAAGAGGTGCATAGCTATATGATATGCTTCAATCTTGTTCAGTCCATTCTCTATCAACGTTCTACATTCATTCTTCCTCGCATTTAATTTGTCTTCATTAGGGAAGTGAATTACAATTACCCATCCACACTGGTGGACCCACTCGTAGCATGTGCTCGAGCGATTCTATAATTAGGACATTTTGTCGCATAGCAAGATTAACCGTTTTATACTTTTAATATATTTTATTCTTTGGTTAAATGCTAACTAATATTTTTAAAATATTGATTAAGGAATTAAAAATTTTATTGACATGCATGAAATTATATTGATTATGATTTTTAATAAATATTTAACCAATATGCTATGAACACACTGGTCACAAAAATCACAAGTATAATCATTCATAAACTTCAGAAAAGAAAGAAATATTTTAATTCTAATCGAGAGAGGATGCAGGAAAAAGTAAGAAGTACTAGTGAAATGGTACAACCAACCAGACCCGAATAATGATACTACATTCAATTCAATTGTTGTGGACCAAGTGAGAGAGAGAGAGCATGCACAAAATGATAATAATTTAACTTTAAAGAGAACTTCATGATCATCAACCATCCAAGGATTTAAGACGAAAGGAACAAGTACAACCCTCGAAAGTGAATTAGGAAGAAAACACAAGGAAGGAAAACCATACACAGAAGAAGATTCCAGAGAAATTCAATAATACACAATTTTTTTTTTTTATTTTCATTTCCCCCCCTCTAGTAGTCAGTGGTGGGAAGCTGCTCGTGGGTGTGGCTGATAAAGACAACCTCGTAAACAAGGCCAGCGATTCCACCACCGATGAGAGGCCCGGCCCAGTAGATCCAGTGGTTGGTCCAGGTCCAGCTCACGACAGCAGGCCCAAATGTCACAGCGGGGTTCATGGCCGCTCCAGAGAAGGCCCCACCCAACAAAATGTTAGCGCCGACAATGAAACCAATGGCGATGGGAGCAATAATTCCCAAATTACCCTTCTTGGGGTCAATGGCAGTTGCGTAGACCGTGTACACCAGACCGAAGGTCATCACGATCTCCAACACCAAGGCGTTGCCAACTCCAACTCCAGCGGAGAGTCCGAATGCTGGAACAGTCTGCGATGCGTAACACCAGAACAAACTCTAACTATTAGTTATTATAGTTCGTTAATTAATTGATTAAAATAAAGATAGGTAATAACGGTCTTACGGAGGCGGTGACGAAGGCCAGGAGGAGGGAGGCGACGATGGAGCCGAGGAGCTGGGCGATGACGTAGACGATGCCGCGGAGGAAGGTGATGTTGCCGCCGACGAAGGCGCCGAAGGTGACGGCGGGGTTGACGTGGCCGCCGGAGATGTTGGCGCCGACGGAGACGGCGACGAAGAGGGCGAATGCATGGGCGATGGAGGCGGAGATGAGGCCGGCAGGGGTGGCAGCGCCGTTGTCGGTGAGCTTGTTGTAGGCGATGCCGGAGCCTGAGCCGGCGAACACGAAGATGAAGGTTGAGATGAACTCAGCCAAAGCCGCCTTCAACGTGTCGGGGTGAGTCGCCTCTTCAGGCCTTCCGACGGCGATGTTTCTGATCGGCATCTTCTTCAATTGACGCTGACGATTATGATGAGATCAAGTGAACACCGATCACTCACTGAAATCACTCTCTGTTTCGCTGTTATTCGTTTTCGCTTCGTTGCTTCTTATATACCGTGACCGAAGACGGACATGCCTCGGATTCCACCGGCTGTACCCGGTTCCCGGTTATTTCTATTTTCATGTTTGGAAAAAAATATGTGCAATGCTTCCAAAAATGTCAGGAATCAAGTTTTTCAAAAACACCAAGCCGGAAAAGAAAGAATCCTATTTGGTGACAGGCTGTGACATGTTCTTCATTTCAAATTGTTAATTGTTTTTCCTTTTTAGTTTTTATATTTATGAATAAAAAAATTATATTTTTATTTAATTATAACATATCATATATAATAAATTCTTTTTCCTTATATGATCATTATATTAACATGAATTATAATTCAACAACTTTCCTTGTCCTACGTAATCATCAAACAAAAAAAAACGAAATAACCATTTTTTTTCTCAACATGTAATTCAATAATAAACATGTCTTTAAAGGATGAAAATATAAAATTAAATTTAAAAGTGTATAAAAAGTATGACAATTATATCTGATGTTATAATAAATTCTTTTTCCTTATATGATCATTATATTAACATGAATTATAATTCAACAACTTTCCTTCTCTTACATAATCATCAAACAAAAAAAATTAAATAACCATTTTTTTTTCAACATGTAATTCAATAATAAACATGTCTCTAAAAGATGAAAGTATAAAATTAAGTTCTTGAAAGTGTGTAAAAAGTATGATAATTATATCTGATTGTTAGACTTTTCTTAAAAAAAAATAGTTGATTAAATTCTTTTTTTAAAATAAATAAATTTGATCTCACGACTAGTTATATTTTTTTACTCAAAACTCTCGACATATTATTTTTAATCTAAATATAAAGGTACTTAAGTTGGAATTAGGATATGGAATAATTTTAAAGATTAAAAGTGAGAAATTTAGTAAAAATTTAATAAATTTATAAGATATAAAATAAAAAAAATTTAATAACAAAGATTAAGGTTTGAAAAGGAAATCAAAATAATAAAAATATATATATTAAAAGGTGATTTTAAAAATATATTGCATAAGTACTAAATAAATAAGAGCACTCAATTACAAATACATAATAATAATAATAATAATAATAATAATAATAATAATAATAATAATAATAATATATTATTAACGTCCATATATATTTGTCGCAATTGGAAATTAAATTTTGCATTTTTATCTTTCAGGACAAATAGTAAAAAAAATATTATGACAAATATATGCTCCTATGTTAACCATCCACGTTGTTGTCGATCATTTCAGTAACAAATTTGTCATTCGTGTCACCTAAATTATTTTATTAATGGTGACATACAAAAATTAATGACGGAATATATTTGTCACACTTTTTACACAGTGACTAAATTTTATATTTTTATCTTTAAAAGATAAATTTGTTAATAAATTACACATAAAAGAATAAAATGATTATTTACGAAAAAAAAAATGGAGTATATATCCCCACACCACTATTAGTTGTTCCTAAGACAGCGAAGCGTTTCGGCGAGAGCCGTCCCAGGAGTGACACGTGTCCGGGATGGATAAGAGCCACGTAGGCACTGATAAGTGTATCTGGATAGTTCCGAGAGAGAAAGAGAGTGAGCAATTGCACTCTAATATTTAATTATCTTTTTTAAGTTGTGAATGACGATAGCTGTAGAGTTTTATATTATATCGCGTGTGCAAAATTGTGAATTAGTATAAGTTTATAACTGCAAAGTATAGTAGTTAATCTATAATTATAAGGGCATAATTCATCATAATATAATGAATGAGATAAGGGGATAAGCACTGTGACTCTGTCAGTGACCCACCGGAAAAAGCAGCTATTATTACAAGACCGCGACTGACACGTGGGTAAAGTGTACTTGTTTATTTTAAATTTAAATGTTGCATGTAAAGTAGCTTTTTTGTTCTCAGAAAAGAAAATATGAGATTTTGCATAAAGTTTAACTTTATATGAAAAAAAGATCTTAATAAAGAGATTAAGAGTGTGTTTATAGGAAGGAATTTAGGAATTTTAAATTTTAAAAATTTTAATTATTTTTTTAAAAAAATTATTTTCAAAATTTTATGTTTAAATAAAAAAAATTAAAATTGTGTGGACGATAAAAAGTGAGTTCGATGATGAGATTTTAGAACTTTAGTTGGAATTGAGAATGAAGGTTATAATGAAAATAAGGAAACATTTTGGAGAGTTTTTTGTCAATAAGAGAATTTCAATTTTTTTACATTTTAGAAGAAAATTAAAATTCTATATTTTTAGTTGTTTAAAATTTTGTTTTAAAATTTCAAAAATTTAAATTCTTTGTAAAAAAAATATCTAAACAGTGAATTTTAAATCAAAGAAATTTAAATCATCTGATAAATTACTTTTCTCGATTAAAATTTTCTATCCAAATGCATTCTAATAAAATTATTAAAATTAATCTCCCGCTATGATCCCTGGTTTGGATTAGTTTAGCTGATCCCCTCAATTTAGTTATTTTGCGTGCACCTGGAATCACTGCTATTTTCTGTTTCGAGGCATCTTATCTACCCTCAACAACTTCAACCCTTCAATCATGTACAAAACAAGCTTTTTAAGCTTCATTCCTTCAACAAAACTGAAAAAGTTCATTCTGTATTAAAAAAAAAGAAGTGGAAAGTTCAGTTGAATTTTGGCGTATTATGCTCATTATTTTGCCAGGCTTTATTTCCTCAATTTAATTACAGTAGTAGTAATAATAATTTCTACGGCTTTTATTCTAGTTAGGATAATTAAAGCCGCCACAATGTTAGTTGGATTGGAACTAAAATCGTAATAAAAGTTAAAAACTTGCAAAATGAGCATTGGATGCATTGTATCGTGTGTATCGTGAGTTTCCCTATTGATGAAAAGTATACAAACGAATTTGGACTATATATTATGCATATGATTTGCCAACTTTGTCACAAACACTAGTTGTTGATGATTGCATTATCATCTGATTAAATACGTTATCATCGAAATATTTTATACCTAAATGTTAATGTTGCTCTTTTTTTCTTATTTATAATCTTAATCTTGGTTTGTAAATGTTTCGGAGAATTTTGAGAAATAATTAATTATTTTTTAAGAGCTTCCAAAAAAAGTACAAAATTTAAATGGTAGTAATTGTTTTCTGAAATTAAAATAATCAGATACCCACTAAGAGAGTTAAAACAAATTCAATGCTTTTTTGTATCCAAATTATTCAGCAAATATAAACAAAATAAGAATATTTTTAATTTTTTACTATACTTTTATTATTATTCTATTTATTAAATAAAAAGGTATTGAATATTTATATTTTTGGAATTTAAAAAAAAAATATTTTATTCAATATTTTCTTTAGAAAATATTAAGAAGATTAATTATAAGAAAATATAATACTATTCATATTTATAGGTACACTGGCTTTGTGTACTACAATTCTTGGGAGCCATGTTTATACTTGTTGGAAGACTAACTCTGTGTTTAGTCTATGATTTGCACAAATTTCAAGTCAGATGAATGAAAAAGAAAAGGTGTACGAGTGCATGGATTAAGATGAATGTTTGTTTGAGTTGTTTTAATGGAAATTCAAATATATAATAAGTATAAATTTAAAATTTCATTTAATTGAACTAAACATCAATCCATCTTCTCTGTTCCTTTTACGCTTACTGTTTGGGAAGGTGAGACTTTCCATTTACAATATTTTCAACCAATTTTGAAACACACTATAAAAAATTTCAAACAATATAATTGGACTATACATTCAGTCATTTAAATTTTCCACTTTAATTTTATTTATTTATCATGAATAAAGCTTTAAAGTCTATGTTGAGGTGGTTAGTAAACAAGAATTAATATTTTTTTCCATGTATAAAATGTGTTTAAAATGTTAGAAACCAAAATCTTATGTAAATTACTCAAACTCCTTATCATTAGATGGACCCTAGTAGTTTTTATATATAAGGTTTAAGATTTAATATTGTGAACATAAACATTATGCAATATAGGTAAGAAATATAATTAGAAAGAAAAGAAAGAAAAAAAAATCACAAATAGTCTGTTTAAATAAAGAGTCTTTTTATCTTATAAATAGAAAAAATGTTATTAAAAAGAAATCTTATAAAAAAGATCAACCAAAATTTATAATAGAAATTATTTTTAATTATTGTAAAAGATTTTGTTTAGTTTTCATTCTTTAAAAAAAATAAAGTAAATACTTTTAGTCCTTATCATCATATTTGATTAATTGCTTATGTATCAAATAGAAGGACACAGTCATTATAGTTAATTAGTACCTGATAATGTACATGTATTGTGATGTCAAGACATGATTTCTATAATTAACTAAAGCTCTAAAATAAATGATGTTTATTTTTCTTAAGATGAAAATGGTAGGGATGAAAAATAATGAGTCCAAATTTTAGATGGATGAAAACTAAAGATTTTTTTTTTATATAGAAACCAAAACAAAAATTCACTAAATTTACTGTAAAAATAATTATTTAAAATTTTAGAGGTATAAAATCTAAATAAAAAATGTTTTATAGATGAAATCAAAATTTGCTCAATTAATTTACATAATCACAGACATAGTTTAAACTATTAATTAGAAATATTCAAAAGAAATTATCATTTTGGGAGTGTACCAGAAGATTTGTATCTTACTAATTAGAAAAGGAAATTGCATATCATTAATGCTTTTATATTGACTTTATTCATATTTTTACTAAAGGCCAGCACCGCTTTTCATATTTTTAAACATCTTCACCAAATCATGCGATCATTTTAGTGGCTGGTATTCGATATTATAAACAATGAGTGGATTATATGTAAACCCAGATAAGGCTGCAGGTCAAATTCAAACAAAATATTGCTAATGAAGTTACGCAATATGATTTGCTAATTAATGAATCTATTAGACCTGTTCAAGCTCTTCACAGTTGATTTATAATCAGGCCATGATACTGATGTTTTTTAATTTGATATATCGTCAAAACTCAATTATTTAGGCTACAGCCCCATCAATTACTCATTGCTACATTTTGCCATTTTGGTACTACAAAATTCAGTTCTTTTCTTCCTTTGAGACTTTTGTGCCTGCATGATTTGCGTGACGCAACCAATAAAGGAAATATCAATATCTTTCGGTGCTAAAAGTATTTATGTCCTATCTCAAGAATAATTTTGATAATTATTATATTATTTTTATAATTTCATATGAAAATATAATTTATATTAATTTATCCGTTAAATTATATTTATATATTAAAAATATTATTTATGTTAAATTTTATTAAAATTAAAAAATAATTAAATAATTAAATGATCATTAATATTTTAATATATTTTAAAATATTTATATTACATTAATTTTAATCTATATGAACGAGATAACAAATAATTTTAGATTAATATAAATTTTTATATATGTAATCTATGTGATGATAGATTTTAAATATTATTCCGTTAAAAGTTATAAAATTTTGTAATAATTATCAAAATTATATAGTGTAATTTAATATTTCATATATATATATATATATGAGGGTATGATTGGTATGTGAAAAAAAATAGAGAGAGAATTTTGAAATTTGAATAGAAAGAAGAATTTTTATTTTTCCGCAATCAAATTTTGTCAATTTTTATCAAACTAAATAGAAGAAAGTATGTCCTTATTGTGTTTTCTTCCCTTCAATTAAATATACCAAGACATTAAGGATAAATCAACATAGTATGGTCGAAGATAATAAGTCTTTTAAACATATAATTCTTTAAGTAAAATTTTATAAACGAGAGATTAGTCTTTAAATTTTGATAGACTATTAATGTTATGTTGGACACCCAGAAAACCAAATAAACTTTAAGGACATCCGGTAGCATATGCCAGCTTTAATTCTCTGTTTGATTTTTATTAGTGAATCTCTCTGCCTATATGGTGAAAGCAAACTGAGAAAAGAAATGGTCCACCCATGGGCTCCAAAGTCCAAACCTCTTCTTATAATTCACGAAACAAAAGAGCAAGTTGTAGTTCTCACTTAGCCGAAACAAAACCAACATCATATTCTATGATTTTGTCAGACGCACAAAGTGTAGTTTATCAAATGATTAGGTGTTTGCAGGAGAAGTTGTGTGGCTGAGATTGATTTAGCGCTCGCATAACAGCGATTTATGTATAATTTATGTACGTCAACGTGCTAATACAAACAATTATTCAATTAACCTAATAGAATACAACGACAGTGACTAAAAATTAAAAAATGAGCCAGCCGGTGGCACATGAAATATATATTAAAGAAGAAACAGGGTGGGAATGTGGAGATCGGGAAGAGCTTAGGACCACCACACAACGTTGTCTTTGTCTTTGTCTCTGGTCACTTACAGTGTAACCGTCCAAAAAGGCACCACAAAACCATTTGCAATGGCATCACTCACCAACCTAGCTTTTTTCTCATCTAGAACCAAAATAAATACGAAATCGCATCGCTCATTTCATTTCACTGCCGCTATAATGTTGTATTATTTAATTGTTACCGTACGTTATGATCGATGTGTTTTGGATGAACTGGATTTTTCTCTGCTAATTTATTGATATATTGATATTTATTTAAGAAATTTAACTCAAGATGTGCATTTTTTTTCATACACAAAATTCATATCAAGGAAAAAGTTATCTCTAATCATAACACAACATATTGATACATTATGATCTTGGGTGGAAAAAAAAATTTAAGTTCTTAGATATAATAATTTTTAAATGAAGATTTCTTGAAATGATTAAAAATAGTCTTAAATGTAATTTTGATTTTTATTTTATTTTATTTTATTCGATATGTAATTTTGATTTTTTTATTTTAAAATTGAGACATTTGATTTTTCTATTTTAAAAAATTTTAAATTTTTATTTTCTATTTTAAAATATAAATATTTAATCTCCATATTTTAAAAAATTTACAATTTTGATTCTTGTATTTTAAAAAATTTATAATTTTTATTTAATTTTTAATTTTATTTATATTTTATTTCTTACTTTATAGTTAATTAAATTATTTCTTAATAATATTTTAAATGAATATGCTAGATTTAAGAATTAATTGGATCGAAAGAAAAGAAATAAAATGAAAAATTTGATTAAAATTATAAATTTTTTAAAATAAAATTACAAAATTAAATGTCTTTATTTTAAAATAAGAAAAGTAAAATTATAAATTTTTAAAAATAAGATAATCAAATGTGTTAATTTAAAAAAAAATGATTAATATCTTAAGATGAAACACAGTAGACAGTAGAGATATGAGAGAGAGAGAGAAGGTGGCATTGGCGTGGAGGAAGGCAGAAGATGATTGGTGAATGCAATACTGAGAAGCAGCAAATACAGCTGTACTGAGTGGGCCATCACGTGAGTTGGGGCGCTACTCTATCACTGGCCAAAAGGCGCGGCGCGGCAGGTGAGCTTCAAAAATTTTGGCTCTCAAAATTAAATCAGATAGATATGTACATCATATAATAAGTAATGTACAGTATAACATAATATATGCTTATAGTTTTATTTTTTCGCAAATACTCTATACAGAAAATAATTCTGTTTGAAATACAGTATAAATTTGAATGTCATTCTCAACCAAATTTTAAACCATGATTTTTTATTTTATAAGAGGTGGTCACTTACATTAGATCAAAACCTTTTTGTTGTTTGTTGACACTCTTTCCTCTCTTGCTCATAGCTTTTCAAATTTTTGTTGGGATTCTGTCCCACATTTTGTTTCAGCTGCGCAGTATAACAACATATTAAGTCTCCCAAACTATAGATTCACATAGTTTGTTCTTTATGGGTTTGGTTTGCTCCTCATATCTTTTGTATTTCTCTTTTATCTTTTTTGGAATATATTTTTTTTAGCTCAAGCGATGTTAACATAATTGGGATGACTTGTATTATTGGAAGGTCTATTGTCCAAGGTTTATTTAAAAAATGAAGTTTATTTGTCAAGTTTTTTCAATTTATGGTTAGAATAAAGTATGCATTTAAACTATTCCTAATTTTTTATTAAACAAAAAAGAAATAAGTTTTATAGTTTGTAACATATGCATGTTTAAACAAACAAGATGAATCAATCATCTTACTAGGATGATAAACAAAGTGTGTTGTTTTTACATACAATTGCATCATCCTACAAATATGCTTGTATATATGTATATAGTTGTACTCTTCTTTCGAAAATAAAGATAAGAAGCAATGTCCTCATCAACTTAAAAGTGTATCAAAAAAATCTCATAGGAAGTCTTTAATAAAGTCAAATGATTCTAAACTACTTCATTAAAAGATGTGATAACTGCAATATAACGTATAATAGTATACTTTTCTAAACAAAAAGAGTTTTGTTCTATGTTGATGATGCCAATACAAAAAAAAAAAAAGGAAAATGAACATTTTACTTTGTCTTAGTAAAATGACTAGTTAGTGAAAGACATTAAATGTTTCATTTAATGCACCAACACTTGTATTTCCTTGAGCTAAAACAATGAAATCTTAACCATCTTATAATACAGACTTCCAACTTGCCTATGAATATTAGAGAATTCAAGAAAAAATAACCTTTTGCTCGACTTATCTGTGATCTATGACATTATTTTTTCACATGTTTTACTTGCAAATTCTTCAAGTGTAAAAAATAAAACACTTGAATTACATTTGTACATTCATCTTGTCAATGACAAATAGTCATTGAACTTTATTCTTTACCTTTTCTTAGCAAAAATAGTAATAAAACAAATAAGTTTGATTCAAAGAATACTTGGTTGTGAGTTGAAGAGGCTTGTTGGTAAATAATACTTAGAATGTTGTTTGGAGAAACAAGTCAAATAATACTCCAACCGAGTCTATAAAGAGATTTGAATTAAATAATACTTATAATAGTGTTGACTAGTAGTGAAATATGGACCTATCTACAAATAGGTTAGGTGCTAATTATGAGTTTTTAATGAAAAGTCTTTTATGAAAAAACTTGTTCTTCTTATAACCCATAAAAATTCAAATTAAAAAAAGTTAAAGAGCAATGTGTTTTGATTGTTTAAAAAATGTAGCAAAAAGATCCTTAATTTTGACACAATTTTAAATGGGAGCAAATTTCTTAAGCTTTTTAAAAAAGAGTGTGTAATTCCCTATGAAATTGTAAATTAAAGGAGCTAAAAATGACACCTAGTACCGTGACATAAGGTGCTTCATGGCCATGTGAGGTTACCCAATTTACTTGATTGGGGGCACCAACGCCCTAAGACTCTTCCCTTGAAGTATCCCGATGCCAAATAATCTTGACAAACCAACACTTTGGTGGTGCTTCAAACAATGCATTTGGTCTATTTTTTTAAGTCATTTTAATCTCTACACTTTCCTTCTTTATTGCCTAAACCCAAGTACTCAACATCAAAATTAAGAAAATGAGTAAAATTCTAACTAAATTTTGCGCAATTAAATTTAATGACTTATTTTTTAGTGACAGCATAAAATTTATTTCATTGGTCTCAAACTAACTTAACATTTGGAATAAGTAGCTAATTAAAAATTAATAATAATAAAATACATAATCCAAAAATTTGTCCATATTATTTTATTTCAACCCAAGAAATTAAAAAGAAGCATGAAGGAATAATTTGATTTCAAAATGATAATTTTTTTTCTAATTATAAAATGTCATATTATTTAATTTAATTTTCAAGAATTTATAGAGTAATTTTTTAAAATAAAAACAATTGTTTCAAAGATTTTTGTAATAACAGATAAAACTTATTATTTTTTTACCATTTATTATACAAATCTTTAAAGATAAAAAATAAGCTATAAATAAATTGAAATATATACAATGAAAGTTGAAATAATAATAACAATTCTCAAAATAAAGTTAAGATAGTTTTAAATCATTTTATATCTTGCAACTCATTTCCAATAAAACTTTATTAATCTGCTATATTACAAGATCATCTTCATCTACAAGAAATAGATCATGCATTTACATTCATACGAGAGAAAAGAAGATTTAACAAACTTACTAATTCTTTTTTTTAAAAAAAATACTAATCTTTTAGGGTCAAATAGATCACTTGCTTCTATTTTGTTTATCTGTAGGAACCGATAATACGTACAAAAAAATTATAACTCATACATCATACTTAACTGACTAAATAAGATCCTTTTGGTTCATTTGCCTATGTTTGGTATATAGAGAAAAAGTATAGAGAAAAATTTGAAATTTATGTTAAGAGAATAAAAGAAAGGAAAAAAATGTTTTCTGAAGATTAGGAAGAAAAAAAAGGTTAATTTTTCTTTTTTCTCTTCTCATTTGATTTTTCTTCCTATGCGGGATACGGATTATATATAGAAGATTAGGATAAAAGAAGTCTATATTGAAATCAGGCTCTAAAAATAAAACTCAAACCTAGTAAAATTTGAGTTTTGTAGATAAAATCAAATCAGACTATGACCGAACCAGATAAAAAGAAGAAGAAGAAGAGTGGATTAAGTTCGGGATCAAAATTTCAAACTCAAGCTTTAGAGTATTTCATTGAACCTCTGTTTCTTTAGTGCATGAAGACTACTACTATATTAACCATGTCACTGCAGACGTAAAATGTAGTTTAACGTGTTTGGATTTCATGAAGACCTGATATGTGACTTCTAGATCTTTTGATGAACTAATCATTGTTTTACATTGGTTTTGCTAATTTGTAAGAAAGATAAGTTTAGGATTTAGTTAATTTCTCAACACGAATTTTTATAGGAGAAGAAAAATTGAAGTTAAAATTAGTTTTTGAAGAAGTTAAATAAGAAAAAAACTATTAAACAATACATTCATAAATTCATTTTAATTTTAAAAAATAAACACTCATTATACCTTCTTGTTTTTTAAAATAATTTTTCATTAAAAAATATCCAGAACAACCTTGTAAAAAAAAAAGAGGCAGAAAAGTCGATTTGCGTTTGTTGTAGAGAATCGAAAATTAATTTGTGGGGCAAACAGAAGTGTCCCCATTTTCCACCGGCCGCGGGCTGTGTATTTAAATTGTAGCGTGAGAACAAAGAAGACAACGTTGTTACATCTATCATCTATTTATGTATTATTATGGAAACCAAAGCCGTACGCTAATTAGATGAGAAAAAAAAATGTCGTATGGGTTTATTCCACTATAATGAAATTTGAAAATTACAACCGCTCATATGCTCTGTTCCACCTAATCATCAATATAATAGAATGTTTTGACCTTGTCGTTTATATGTGGTTTTGTCTGCATTTCATTCTGATAAAATTTAAATAGCTAAGTGATTACCGAAAAGCAACAATATTTTTATTTTCCTGTGAAACTGTTATTAATTAATACTGATAAGTAACCCTCCAATAGGTCGATTTCGGTTTGCATACATAAATAATATCATCGGCATAAAACAATATTAGCAAGATGTTTTTATAAATCTTATATTGCTAAAAGCCTGAAATTGTGTCGTTATCATATTGGGGTTGCATATCGTCAAGAAAGGGAAATAAGTTTACAGAAACATGTCACCACATTCAGCTGTCAATTCATTCGGCCGAAATAAATAAAAAAAAGTCTTTGGTTAATAAGGGCCCCATATTTTCACAGGGCGAAGATTATTCTGAACCACACACATTCCATCATCAAACATAAGCTAGAATTATAAACATGTTTAAAATGGCTGTGGCTTGCAAAAGAAAGTGATTTACGTAGTGGCGTGTGGTTGGTTTCTTGTGATCGAGTTCTTACAATTAAGTTGCAACATCAAACTCAAGAGAGTGGCTGTGTGTCAGGGTCAGGTTCCTGGTCCAGGATGAATGGTCGGCCACACTCACATTATGAATCTAGGGCAACAAGGGCACCATGTCTCGTGTGCTACATGTTCAAGATATTGTTTGGATTTGTGGGGTCTTATGCTGTTTGTTTTGTATTATTGTGAAATTATCTAGGGTGTAACACCAAGTTAAGTTCGTGTGTAATTGACTCTGCCATGTAGTTTGTTTTTATAACAATGTTTTTGTTCAACTTAAAAAAGTTACATACCAAGAGTTTAGCATTTTTAATTAAAGTTATAACTTCTTTTATACAAGTATACGTAACTTTTGAGATAACATGTAAGTTCTTATTACTTAAAAAAAAACACATTCAAGTGAGGTCCTCACAAGTCACGACCATACACTTTTTGTGATGAGGTTCATTCTCCCAAAATGTACAAGGATCTTAAGGTATTATGTGCGTTTCTTACGGGTCAAACATGGCAATATCATTGTTCTATGAACAATTGGGTTTTATTCACTCCGACGGGACCCTCCTGTCCTGATTGTTGGGAGTGTCAAAAGTGAGAAAGAAATGTCATAACAAGAGAGAATGAATAAGTTAACAAATAATATAAGTAATAAACAAGATGTGATGTTCATTCAACTAATCCATTAATGTGATTCTCACATAGCTCCTTAATAAAAAGATTTAGATAATGTTTTAAACTTTTCTTTTGAGACCCAATAAAGAAATATGATTTCAAGATAATTTATTTAGTTTATGTATAAAAAAGTAAAATTACAAAAGGGGAATAAAGTTATTTGTAAAAACAGTTGGTTTGCACTAAAAGATAATGTGATGGTTTTAAATATAAATTTAAAATTTTGTTTAATTAAAATGTCCTTTATTTCTGAAAATAATTCAAGATTCAAAAACTTTTTTTACACAAAAGTCAAAGATGGTTGAACAGTTGTTTTGCTACTTTGTTTAGCGATTTTTTTTAAAGAATATATATAGTCTTAGCTAATCATATCAATTTGTAAGATATGCTATCATGCATTTCATTTTTGTTAATTTTTTTTTTCTTTATAATTTTTTTCCTTTATACTATATGGGCATTTTAAAATTTCAAATTTGGAATATAAATAAAAAATAAAATATATAAAAGAAAATATTATTATTATCATTAAATAATAATAAATTACCAAGTTTAAGGAAAAAATATAATACAAACAAAGTGCATTATTAATATAAAAAAATGTTATGCACCCTAAAGTGTACACTCGCATCTTATCAAACTCATCATGGATAATAAATTTTATTTTTATGAAATTATTTTAAAAATTATATAAATAATGATTTGTGATTTTTTTATATGTAGAAATCCAACATATTATTAAGGATTTATAATAATTTATACATTCTTTTTAATCAATTGAGTTAAATTTTCTTAATTGATTTATGATTATATGACAGTGTAAAATTATATTATATAAAGTCATAAATTTTAAAATTAAGTATAAAGTTATAAATAAATTATATAATTTAGGATATATTATTTTCATAATTTTTTATTTATAAATATTTTAATGTTATCGTAAAAAAAAAAGATCGATAATGTTTACATTTTGAGCACATCAAGAATTTATCCCTTTTGCAACTATGGTAGCCGTGCATTAGCCTCTTTTACCGGACAACAACATTGGGCTCATGTATACTTTTCATGACGGCATTATTATATACAACCACGGAAATTTGTTGGTACACCTAATAATTTTTGTAAATTTTCCATTTTATCCTTCCATAAAAGAATTCAGATCAACTAATCCATATGCGACTTATAGATTAAGTGATCCGTATGAGTCTAATTTATAAGTTTTTTTTTTTTAAAAAAAATTTAAAAATATATTTTACAAATTAATTTAAAATTAATGATTCAAGCAAGAGTCAAACTTGTGACTTTCAAGTTATTAACATGACACTCTAACCAACTAAACTAATAGTTGAATTATGTTATAAAATAAATAATGTTGTTATATATAACACTAAAAATTTCTAATATATATTCAATGCACATGTAAATTTAAATAATAAATTTTGTGATAATTAATTTTGATATAACTCATATGAATTATTTAATCTGTATACTTTTTTTAGAAATACAAAAAATATTTACTATTAAAAAATTAATTTATTAAAATTTTAAAAAAATACTTACGGATCATGTAATCTGTATGAGTTATACAGATTATGTAATCTGTAAAAATAAAGAACACTTAAAGATATTTTTAGAATTTTATTTTAATGTTGGGTGCACAAATAATATGCCCGTGGTGTATTTAGAAAAGTCATTTTCATGATCGAACATCTTTGTTTATTTTTGGATATATAGCCCAGATGTTCTACGAACCGAAAAGGTACCCCCTCAATATTTTATCAGATCCCGTTTCTCTTCCTTAAAGAAAAAAAAAAAGGAGTTAATGGTATTTTTAATTTTGGTTTTATTTCTCAATTTTAAAAAATTATTTTAGGGTTAAATGTAATTTTGATCTCTTTATTTTACTCAATTCACAATTCAAACATTTGGTCTTCCTATTTTAAAAAATCTCAAATTTTGGTCCCCTTATTTCAAAATACAAACATTTGTTTCTTATATTTTAAAAAATTCATAATTTTGGATCCGTATTTTAGAAAATTTATAATTTTAGTTTAATATTTAATTTTTCCTACATTCTATTGTTTTTATTTTTTAAATCATATCATTTCTTGAGAATATTTTAAATGAATATGTTAAATTTAAGGTTCAATTAGGTCAAACCAAAAGAAATAAAATATAGACAAATTTGAGAATTTGATCAAAATTATAAATTTTTTAAAATAAAAGATCGACTAAATGTCTTATTTTAAAATAGAAGAATTAAAATAATAAATTTTTTAAAATAAAAAGATCAAATGTTTCAATTTTATAATGGAAGGATCAAAATTATGGATTGAAACAAATAATGAGATCATAATTGCATTTAAATCTTTATTTTTTTATTTTCAAATACTTTTTGGTTCCTGTATTGGAGGAAAAATCGTTAGTTTTAATGATAAAATATTAAATGAAAAGGACCAAAATTAAATTGATTTCGGTACTTTTTTTTTATCGGCAGGTTTCGATACCTTAAAGTGTTCCATCCATAAACCCGTAGTTGGTACCATATTTGATTGTTTTTGAATTCATTTTTCTATTTTCTTTCAGTCTCCCACGCAAATAGTGACAAAAAGAAGCAAAGAAGAAGGACTAAATTGATGAATGTTGGGTGGAGTTGGCATAAAGTCGTTATCTTTGGAGAACTATCCATGTCTTTAATTGCTGAGTTGCCTGTCCTTTCACCTGTTAAAGTGCTACACAATATACAAATACTTACTAATCCATTGGAAATTGGGGAAGGAACTTATTAGAGTCCGTACCAGATGTTGAAGATTTATAAGCAATAAAACCGTTTCATCTGTTTGAATAAAATTGGGTTGAAATACTTTTTAAACGAATTTCAATGCCATTTTAACTAAATTTTGAAAATAGAAAAATAAAAATTCTAGTTCTAGTTTCAACTTTTTAGAAGTTTCTCATCCCTTTCAATTCCGCTATTAAATAGCCCAACTCAAATCAATATATGACTTAGCTTTCAATTTGTGAGCATAAATTTAATATGATCTTTTTAACTAGATCTAATCAAATCTCAATATGAGCTTACCCCACAAAAAATTCATACAATTCAAGCTTTCACATACTTGAGTCTCATTTTAGAAGGTAGTGATTTCTTTGGCTGGACCTGCTATAGTTGTGACAAGCATGACATGATCGCTTGATGAAATATTAGGTTTCAACTTTAAAATTTAAGCATGAGTTAAATATGAAACTTTTTAGTCTTATTTAGGCTTAACACACAAATAACTTATATAAATTAGACTTTCACTGAGGTTAAACTTCATTTTAGATGTCTAAATTGAATTTGAGCGTTTGTCCCGACCCGTTATAGTTTAAGACTAACCTAATCTGAAATTGTTTAATAAAATACAGAAGTGTTGATCATGAATTAAATATAGGCCTTTTACCTCAAATTTTAAAATCTGATTTAGGCTTAGCTCGCAAAAAAATCTTAAAAGCTGAAATTGAGTCTAGATCTTATGATTCCACCTAAAGGCTTATGACATGTCTTCAACTAACAATTGACTAACCAAGATGAAATGTAGGATTTTGAGCTTCAAATTTTAAGTGCACAATAAATCTAGACCTTTTTAGGTGGATTTGGTCATAACTTGATACAAGCGCATAGCTCTCAAAAGCTAATTAAAAACTTAATTCTTTTTTATTCTATTATACCCTCATTTCGGGTCCTCTTATTATCATAGACTTTTTAAAACTTGGTCTCACACTTTTTAGGTGGATTTGGTCTCACACTTTTTTATTAAAATTTTAAAGAAAAATTGTAAGATTGACGATAAGTTTTTAAACTTAATATCATCAAAACTAAAGCCACAAATTTAAAATTCAAAACTGGTTATAGTTTTTAAAATTTTAAAAACTTAAAACTAAAAACTCCAAAAACAGGGTCTTAGTTCGCTCCTAAAATGTGTTTGCTTAGCTAAATTTTAAATCGATCAGTTTCAAAAGGACTTAATTATGTTTCCCGTCCTTAAAATTTTGGATAAATCTATTTTTTTTTGTCTCCAAATTGAAGAAAAAAAAATAGTCTTAAATGTTTAGTCCTAAAGCTAGACGACATTAACGGACGCCTTAACTACTGTTGCTTCTAGAAAAAAGCAATACACAAGAGTAGTAGTTTTGCCATATCGCGATTGTTGTGGAAAATGAAGTCGCAGGAAGAAAGTGAGGATAAAAAGATCACCAAAGTTTTGTCTCCTACTCCAACCACACCTGATAACTATAATATATTACTTTGCATGGACTTGTTCAGAGCTATAATTAATTATAGCAGTCTCGTTGGCTAGAACCTGCTTAAAGTTTCTGTGCTGGGGCACGTTCTTTTTGAATCTTTAATTTCCTTGATTGCTTTGAGTACTCCTGCTCCATTACTTTCAACTTTCAATTAGCCCTTTTTTTTAGTTTCAAGTATCATGCTTCTTAAGATCTAGAATTGTGTTCTGTCAACAAAAAAAAAAGATCTTAAATTGTATAAATGCAGATTTCACAGAATATATTAAAGGTCAGATGCATGTAAATATGTAGTGCTGCTGTCTATTTAGCTAATTAATTGACCATGCTAGTCCTGGTGTTTTTATCTGTATACACAACCAAAAGAATGTTTTCTATTAATTATAAAGGTAACAATCGATACCTTCGTTCGTGTCAACGATTCAAATGGCTGGTGATGTGGTTTGTTCATCTGAATTACAATATCATATACATGTTCAACCCTCTAAGAAATTATTAAATCTGGATATGTGTCCTTGATCTTGACCAATATACATATGACACACATAACTAAGTTTTATTAACTTTTCCTCTTGAATTAAAAAAAAAATATTTGACTATATGTTACGCTGTGTTGATCTCGGACTATTCAATAATTTTCCTCCCAATGAACAAAAATTTTCCAGCTAAATTTACACTGTAAATTTTCATATGATACTGAAAACAGAATCAATGGGTATGTAGGGTGTTTATAGCGTGTTTGACACAAACTATTAATTAGTGGATGGGTGTGACAACAAATGAGATCTATTGGATTACACGGTGTTCTGGTGATCGGCAACAGAGTCGCTTTGTCTCTTGTCAAAGCAACATATATTGATGATATATATATATATTCTAATTAGATACGAGAAGGTGGAGAATTAGTGCGGCTACATATAGGTATTTTTCTTGCTTTGATTGATTAATAATTAAATCCACAATAATTAACAAGAGTTTTATTAAGATTAATGTGCACGTACTGAGGTAGATGCTTTGCTTTGAGGCACTAACAATACCAGCAACAAAAACCTAAACTTGATGCTGAATTTCTGGCGGAGACCCTTTACGTGCCTCTCTCAAACTCAAAGCCCCTTTCATTAGAATTCCTTACGCTAAGAATCTCATCTATCTTCCCCTACCACTCTGAACTCCTTATCTTCTCATACTCTATAGTCTATACGTTACACCAAGGAACCTCTACACCACCGCCGCAGCAACCTCCATCTGTACTACTCCTTATTCTTTACTTTTCTTCATTCATTTCTTTCCCTTCTCAAGGAAAATCATTCTTCTGGAATGATGTTAATTACTTACTTTTCCATGCATTAACAAAAAAAAAGAAGAAGCCATTTGCTAAAGGTTAGGCATTGAGGTTGTCTTTGTCAGCATAAATTTCTAACGAATATTAAATTATTAGTATAAATTGATTTTTGTTACATTAATTTATTTTGACTGACAATATACTATTTAATATATATATATATATATATATATATATATATATATATATATAAAGTATATGATATCATTAAATATTAGATAAATATTTATTTTTATCCCAAAAAATATAAAACGATGACAAATTAATTCTTGAAAAATAAAAAATACAAATTTAATTTTCAAATATATAAAAAATTGTAACACCTTAATAGTAGGCATCAATACGCAACTATTATAGCTAGTGTTCAAGAGTTGATGGCGACTCCAACTTAAGTATACCTTGAGAGAAGGCAATGCTTGTACTGATTTCCTTGCTAGAATGAGTTAGAATTCTGGAAGTGCGATACTAGAATTGGAATCCCCTCTACTTGGTCTGAAACAACATCTCCTGACTGATGCTAGGGGAGTGCAGTTTTTCAAGGGTGTAATTTTTTTCCTTTATTGGTTCTATGTTCTCTCTCATTACCAAAAAAAAAAAAAAAAAAACGAAATGAGTCATGCTTAATTTTATATTTTTTAAAGAATTGTTAAGCAGTGCAAGTGTAAAATTTTGATAAATATATAGTGTTGTTAATTAATATTTTACTTAAGTCAGGTGGCATATCGAAGCTCTTTCACCAAACAGTTAGCTGCACTCTGATAAACACACACACAACCTAACATTTCTTTTCTTTTCAATACATGATAATTTTCTTAAGAGATGTATGGTTCTTCCATAACTTCAATTGGCACAACTAATTAAAATCGCGTGAATGTATATAAGAGAGCGAATTCTGAGCAACAATGTTGCTAATATGTCTTGTTATTAAATAAAATAATTATTCATGTTTCACAATTTCTTGTTACTTATAATAGGTGTAATTTTTTATAAATATTTTTAATGATGCAAGTAAATACATACTTGATATAGTCATGATTTCCTCATGCTTGATTGAAAACTTTATATTTATTTATGTTAATTTTAAGATATATCAATAAAATTAACATAAAAAGTAAAAGGAAAAAAGAGAGATAAATATGAACTTTTAGTTCAGTAGTTTTTGAAGGAAAAAAAAATCATCTGATAAAAAAAAATTATAATATGAAAATAACTTCAATTTATACTACTACGCACACGTAAGCTTATTTTTATACCCATGGTATTTGGATCGTGTTTATGGCCGTCTTGATTATATTATATACCCATAAATAATCAATCATGTAATAGCATGGCAGCTATAGCTCGAATGATGAATTAATAGCAGATAATCTCGTATTACAACTCGAAATAATTAATTAAGGATTGTGTTCTACCCATAAAAATAATCCTACACTTGGAAGTGATTGGTTGTTAGTTAAAATGAGGTTAGAATTAGTTAAATTAAGATGTATTGCTTGAAGTAAAGGAAGCTAAAAATTAAGAGCAAACATATATATATATATATAAACACAATCTAAGAAGGAAAAGCTAATAAAAGGAGAGGTGAAAGTTTGGAAATTGTGAGTGGTTCCAGGCTTGCAAACCAATCCTCCAGGAAGGAATCGTTGCGAAAAAGTAATGGGTTTGCTTCAAAGCCAACCGAATCTCACTCGTTTCCTCGCCTCCTCATGCTTGACATTGCATCTTTCTCTCTCTCTTTCTTCACTTCACACCTGTAATATAAGACTTCCAAGTTTGGAAACGCAACTCTGGCAAACCCAAAATACGTTACTAGCTATTAGAGGTGCCATTATTTACATCAGCTTCCACTCTCTTCATTGCTTCTTCCATTCTCTCTTTACCATGCAAAAGCAAGAGGAATTACATGCGGTGTGCAAGGATTACATGCAAATCATCAAGGGCAAGCGCACCAAGCGACAAAGGCTTCCATCCCCACTTAGGTTAACCATGTCAACAACATGTTCCAGTTTAGGAAGAAGCAGCACCGACAACTCCGTAGGTTTTGATATTCCAACAACCTCAAATGAATCAAGGAACGAAGAGGAGGACATGGCAAATTGTTTGATTCTCTTAGCTCAAGGTCACAACAATACTCCAAAACCCTCACGCACCAACAAGGGAGGGTTATACCTTTACGAGTGCAAGACTTGTAACCGATGCTTCCCTTCATTTCAAGCCCTTGGTGGCCACAGAGCCAGCCACAAGAAATATTCCAAGGCAAGTGCAGAAGAAAAGCAAGGAGTTGCAACTACTTTTGTGAATTATGAAGTCGATAATAATAATAATAATCATAATCATGATGATTATTGTGACCCCACAAGCACCCCCCTCACCTTACAATTATCAACGGCTTTGTATAATAATAGCAGCAGCATTAGGAGTACTATTAATGCTAAAGCTAAAGTTCATGAGTGTTCCATATGTGGGGCAGAATTTTCATCTGGGCAAGCGTTGGGGGGACACATGAGAAAGCATAGAAATTTTCTGAGTGCACCTATTATTGGGGCAATTAATATTGCAAATGGTGGTGATGGAAGCCCTAAAGTTCCGGAAGCCAAGAAACACAAAGATGTTTTGAACTTGGACTTGAATCTTCCGGCACCTGAGGATGATCATCTCAGAGAATCCAACTTGTTTCCTTTTCAGGCCAAAGAAAAAGTTATTGTCTTCTCAGCAACTTCTTTGGTGGATTGCCATTACTAAAGTTCAAGTCTGTCTTTTTTCCTATAAATTAGCCTCTCCGAGAACTTCTCATCCATCTGTTTTTAGTATTGACCTTTATTATTGTTTTTAGCCTTGTATGTACACAATTAATTGCTGATTCTTTCCATTCATATTATGGTACACAATCCAATTCGAATTTATTCAATTAGTGGGGATGTAAATATGTGATTCGCAATTAATTTTATTCATTTCTTTTATCTTAATTATCATTCTAGCTAGTTTTTGGTATTTAATGTTCATTGGTCCTTTTTTAAGTCGATCACACACACCACCGTCATGCATGTGAGAAAACTGAGAGAGAGAGAGAGAGATCAGTAGGGAAAATATTAAAGCAAAAGAGAATAAAGCTGCAGTTATATATGAATGTGGTAGAAAGATAAGTTCCATCAAACTCATCAACGGAAAGCGAAAAAACCCTATGGCAAGCAAAGCCATTGCCTAACTGACAGAACTTGAGTCATCGAATCAATGTGTACTAATTAGCTGTTTCAGTCAAAACTTGCCTTATTCCTTCAGTTTATCGCTCGTCTTAATAAGAAATTAAAAGAGAAAAATTCATTGAAAATTATATGAAAGTGTATTTGAAAATCTTTTTCGATTTACTTTCCTTAACCAATTAATAGGACATAAGTTAACATTGGCTTTTATGGTAACTTGATTAATTTAATAAATGTTACTCTTTTATTTTGTGTTGTTACATGTTTCTCCACAGTCAATGCTTCAGTTAAGTGTATATATTTTTTATTCTTGATTTTGAAATAAAATGATTTGTGTTTAAGTATTTTTATTTTAAAAATAAGTTGGTAGTAAGAGTTTGTATAGTTTGTTTTTATCTAACACAAGTTACTTTTAAATACTTCAATTCAAAATCAACTTTAGGTGTAGAATTATTTTTTTTATGTCAAACTAAACATATAAAAATTTATCCAAAATTAGGTTAATTAGATGCATTTTAAGAGGGATAATTTTTAGATATCAGATAAACACTTTTTTTTTTATCTCATCATATTACCTATTATATATTTTTTTCGTTTTCAGTCCAGTGTGAAGTCTCACTCCCCTGTTCTTCAGCGTCGTCAACGGTAGTAATATTTGTTTGAAAATTAAAGTAATTGACAACGTTTTCTTTCTGAACTTGATTTGTGACTAATCGCTATTACACAATTATTTTTAGAGTTATTATGTTGTGAATGAATAAATAGCTTTCATTCATCAATATCATTGATTCACTTAAGTTGGAGAATTTTGTGTTTAGGTGGGTATTTGCTAGCATTTCTTTTCGATCAGGTGCAATTTTGTTTGCAAGGTGTTTGTTTTGAGAAGTAGCTAGACCCTTGGCATTTTTTTATTGGTTAGGTGAGATGAGAATGTTGAATACAAGTTTTTATATTTTTGAAACGTGTGGACATGGAACGCGTACCACAAACTTTGCTACTTAAAGTTACATGCTAGGTTCTTGTGAAGCCATTTATTTGTGAGAAAGTAGAAACTAAAAATGTAAGGCTTTAAATAGTTTTAAGTTTTAACATGGCATTTAAAAAAAAAAAAAAAAAGAGGCGTTTCCTTGTTGGATAGTGAATTGACAACACCAAAATATAGTTGTTGCTTGGACAAAAAATGTCAACACAAGATTGTTTAGGTATACCAAATAACCCCATGAAAATATGCATTCACAAACTGATGCACATGACTTGAATTTCGATCATAGCATCACCTTCGACGGAGCATGTGAGATAATTCCATGTAATATGTATTTTTTCTGAGATTTTAAAGAAGATTTAAGCCATTTATTGCAAATTTAGACGTAGATTGATCATTAAAAAAAAATGTACGTGTCAAAGTAGAAGAAACCATCTAGTTTACTTTTCCAAAATTTAGCTAGTTAGAATTCTACTTTTATATCTCTCTTTTTCTTAGGTTTCTATGTTGGGTAATAAATAAGGGAAGAGAGTAAGTGTAAAATAACCAAGAAAAGAGACCAAAATGCAGTGTTTCAAACACAAACAGAGCGTTGACTGCCTAGGATGAGTTCTAAGAAGACCGAGACTACCCAATTTTTCAAGCAGAGGCTATATAGGTGCCCAAGTAATGCGTGCCTAACGACAACCTCAAATTTCTAATCTTAATGCTTATTCTTATATATTCAGTTTCACATAAGGAATTAAGGTGGTGAATTATGGATGAAGGTTTAATTGTTGAATGAATTAGAAAACCCGATAGACATAGCGAGAAATTAAACTAAAAACTCAAATTAGAAATTACAAATTCTAGGTGAAATATAATGAACCCTAATCTTAATGTTTTCTCCCATTGCATTAAACCAATTTCTTGCATTCTAACGTATTAAAATATTAAACCCAAAAGTAAATCTTTCTGTTTTCTATAAATTTTAATTCTTATTTTTCTTCAAACCAATCAGTCATAAATTATCCTTTTTGTTTCCAATTAAAATTACGCTTGGTAAATTCTAGATCATACTTTGATCCCTAAGAACCAGAGACGGAGCCATAGTAGATACAAAGGGGAGCAATTATCAAATTGTTTATTCCTTTTTTATTATTATTATTCAACTAGTAATGATAGTTATAATTTTTTATATTTTTAACAAATATAAATATAAATTTAAAATATTTAAAATTATATGAAAAGGAGATGAAAATTAAAATTGTAAAAATAAATTTTCCCAACTATAGTGGGCGGAAAAAAGAAAAAGAAGAAAGATTAGATTACACAAATAAAGGACAATACAAAAAATTCAAAGCTCTATAGTAGTAGAATAATGATGAAATGGGTGATTAAAATATAATACTAAAGTTGGTACTAAAATATAGAAAATTCAAGATGTTAAGACTCTTTTTTGAAACAAAATGCTCAACATGGTAAGGGGATCCGTCTATAAACATGCCATAAGCAGTGAAAACAATAGTCAGATTTAACTCGTTTTAATTATTATTTGTTCCGGTCCAGTACTCTTGTTGAGGTCCTATCAATACTTCATAAATCTCTTTAAGATAAAACTCTATAATTTCGCAAATATTGAGGTTATCAAAGTAAAACTCACTAGGAGGTATAATGAGAGAAAATTTGGATAGTTTGCGTGAAATTCTTAAATTTTATTGCTGTCATTGTAGACAAAGAAATTGGGGACATCAAGGTTGCCGTGGATGAGAGCAAAAAGCAAATGAGTGAAATTTGTTAAAAATAGCATATCTTGATATCTTTAATACCTCAACAGATTTTAGCTACTGTTCCTGTTGCATACTTAGTTAGATGAAGTTTGAACATGGCAGTATGCTCCTCTTTGGACATTTTTTTTCTGCACTGTGATTGAAACTTTTCTGAATAGAGTGCCAAAACAAATTTAAAGGTAACACAAATCTTAGTGTGATCCAAAAATCAGAGGTACATGTTTGCCTTCCTGCATTTTCTTATACAAGTACTTGATTGACTTTCTATACTACTTTTGATTTCTTAACTTATTATATAGTCTCAAACCATAAAGATCAGTAAAGCTGATCCACCCAGAGGCTCAATTTCCTCAATAACATCGACCCTGAAACCAGCTTATGAATTCTGGCAGGTACTGACAAATCATCATATGTTTTCCTGGCATTATGGAATATAGTGTTGTATACAATTTGCAGATGCAAACTAGTAATTTTCTATTGAGGAAGAAACTTATAAGGATCTAAAAAATTGGATGTAGCAGGACATGTTTAGGAAAAAAATTATATAGTTTCATTTTGTCTAGTTAGACTAATTATGCAGTATGTTAGATATTTTGCTGGCAACATCAGATTGAGCTGTGAGATGCTTCTTGCATAATCTCACTGATGCGGTTGTATTTAAATTTTCAAGTGCAATAAATATTTCAAAGTAAGGTAGAAGTTGGGACACCGACACAATAGTTTGCAAGGAATTTGGCAGCCACACTTGTATTTATACAACAAAAAGTTGCGTACAAATTTGTAATGATATTTCCACAACATATTCTCAAACATGTACTGATAACATCGCAGACTATATTATAACTGTAAGTGGGGCAGCACTGTATTCTTTGACAAAGCCATCTGTATAGTTTGTGAGTACATGATTGCACAAGTAATCATTACTCGGTTTACAAGTACCAAGTCTGTGCGGGTCATGTCCTACATTGCAATGCCAATCTCCAAAAGCTGGTTATGTTAAGTAGAGCTTTAAATAGTACTTTGGAGTAAAATAAAATTCTAGCTTATATACTTTCATTTTTCCTTTCAATGGGGTTAACCAAATTGTCGGATTAGTTAGGTGTAGTGTGCGCAATAGAAAATTGCATGAAACTGTAGTTGTAGTATCAGGATTGACTTGTGACTTGGGAGCAACACATAAATGATACAGTCATTCATAGGCAAACAAATTTACACAAGCTAATAGACACCATTGTTGCCAATTCCTCCTTCCGGTAATACAAGTAATTAAGCAATCAAAAGACAATGGCAGAAGAAACTAAGGAAGAAGCTTACATATACAAGATTTGTCCAAGATTGCTAGTTAAGAAGATTCAATGTCCACGCCAGCAAGTATCAATTTAAGAGCAACAACCACCATTTTGGGATGCTTGGGATTCTTGTTTTGGTTTTAAAACACTCCTTTTAACTGCTGTTGATCCTTCTTCCAAAAGACTAGGAGCTTCCATTATCTACAAAATGATGCCATATTGGTCATGATAGGAAAAACAAAACACAGCAAACGATTCACTCATTCAAAATATCATGTCTTATATTTTCCAAGTAATAATTATTTCCTATAATCAATAATGAAACTTTTTTTAGAATATTAACCTAATTTCATAAAACCAGATAACGTACTCACTCTTCATTATTATGTCTATTCTTACTGATAACTGAAGCAAATATTAGGTAGGAACTTCTGCATCAACATCTGTTAATGTAAGCCCAAGAATTACTAGCTAAAACACCTAAACTTCACACAACTTCTTCATTTGAAATATTATATTTTTGAAGCAAATGTTTAAGCTTGGGTGAATTCATGACCCTACTGTCAGTTAATTGGAAAGTTGTCTTATGTACAAGACATAAACAGCACTGAAGCAAACTTCTAAAAACTGTACCTTTAGAGCAAGTTCCTCAAAGCACTGCTCCACATTTTCCCTTGTTTTGGCACTACATTCAAGAAGCAAACACCCCAAATCTTTAGCAAGTGCTAAACCCTCTTCCCTGCTCACAGCCCTTTCAGTATCCTAGAAATAGAGAAATAAGTCATTAAGAAATTAATGAACCGTAAAAATTATGGGGACAGTGCTGCCTGTCATGTGAAAATCTCATGTGAGAGGATTCATTCCTAGGAATCCTAGAAAGTTGGGGGGTCTATATTTTTTTATTATTATTTTGATAAATTTAAGCATCTTATAATCTTAACCTATGCTATATGCATTGGGAAATGACATCAATGCAAGACAATGTCAATGTCATAGTTCATATATCTCCACAAGGCCCTTCATCAGTTTCAGAATGTCCATTAAATTGTTAATTGCTGGCTTAATTAGGTTGCTCTGACAATAGGGAAGGTTCCAGATGACAGTGCTGCATAAAGTGCATGCATGTAACAATCCAGATATTCATAATTCACTGAATTGACATTGAGTTCAAAAACAAATGCTACTATGAGTATGCAGTGAAAGTGTCAGGACTCTATTTTGCTCTAATCTGGCTGATAATGCAAGGATCCAGTTTTCTGATGAACGTCATCAGATAGATTATAGTGGCAAAATAGTATGGAGCTTTGATAAGCTAGACAATGTCTTAATTTGCTTCAGATGGAAAGACAAAACTTGAATTTTGCTTCATTGTCTTAATGCAGATAAGAATCATAAGATTTGAATTTTCAACTATTTCAATGAGGAACATTTCATGACAATTACAAATTCATTGCCTTTGGTCATATATTCAGGCCCAATACTGGAGCATAAAACTTACTCTATCAACTTTATTTCCAACTAGTATCTTCACACAATCCTGATTAGTTGAGTAGAGTTCCACTTCCTTAGACCACACTTCTGATAAGTTTGTAAAGGTTTCTCTCCTTGTGACATCATAAACTAAAAGTGAAGAAAATGAAGCACTCTATAAGTAGAAATTATTAAAATTTAAAATATGTTAATTAGCAATAATTCAAATACATGCTTTATCCATCTTAACTATATTACAAAATTATGCTTTCAGAAGGCCACCTTCAGCCCCAAGAAAATATGTTAAAGAAATTCTTCATGCCATAAAAGGGACACGAAAGACAATGGCAAGAACCATTTTACTACCAAAAAGATAAAGCAACAGGGGATGTAATTGAGAAAGGCCTTGTTTCCCTAGTTGCTAATGTAAAACCTATCTAACAATTGATAAAATTGCAGAATTTATTTTACTTCAAACATTTAACATAAAACATCAAAAGCATACCTTGAAACAAAGGTTAGTAATAAATGTTATAATTCCTTGCAATTGCTTAATTTTAGTCCATCTTTGTCAGGCATCACACTTGAATAACAAATATGAAGAGCATCGATGGAAGTATAATGCTAAAACAGAGTTCAATATTAGTTGCAAACACAAATTTCTCCCTAAAGAAATTCTAGAGAAGTCTCTGTTGGGGATGAATAAAATAATCCTACATTCTTATATACACATAAAGTTAGCATACCGAGAATGATTCCTTGTGCTTTTCTATAGTAAGAACTGTTTAGAGTCCTGAACCTTTCCTGCCCAGCTGCAACAGATGTAATGTTATTTTAAGTCAATATACCACTTAAATTAGTCATTTTGGTCAATGAATAACCAAAACACTATCAGAGACATTTTATTGTATCTATTCGAATCACATGCTGCTGGGATTGAATCATTGAACAAAAGGTCTAATTTTAAGAACTGAAAGCACAAGATTTTGACTCTATATTACCAGTATCCCAAATCGTCAATTTCAATCTCTTGCCACCCACTGTGAGCGTTTTGATCTTAAAATCAACACCTACATATTATAGAAACGACATCAGATCATATCAAAACTCAAGTCAGACAAACAGCATAGACAATACAAGAGGAACATAAATTCAATTGCTGGTTAGTTCTAGTGGCATAAAAGAACCATAACAAAAGACCAGTCAATCCTACACAAGTCCTAGGCAGAGTCAATAACCAAAGACCAAGAGATTCAATCATGAAAGCAAAGTAAAACATAGAAGAACTTGGATGAGCCTGAAATGTAAAGCAACTTTTAAACTGACAATAATTTGAAAAAAAAATCACAAATTCAACACTCAAAACTTCATCAGCGTCACTTTAAACAATAGATCGACAAGCATGAGACAGAGACACCATTTGGTTGCAAACAATGTATAAGAAAAACAAGTGCGACAGCTAAATTCAAAGCATGCAAAGGTTGAACATAGAAATAACAAAACTAGAAAAAAAAAATAGAAGAAAAGAAAATAGGGGGTTGAATCATGAATGTAATGAATGAATTACAATTACCAATGGTGGGGGAAAGATCTTCAACAGAACTTGAAATAAAGCTGACTAGTAGGCTACTTTTTCCCACACCGGAATCTCCGATCAACAAGATCTTGAAAGAGAGATCATAGCCACTGCTCTGACCTGAGGATGAACTCATTCTCTCTTCCTCTGATGAATGTGTTACGTGTGTGTCAAAAAGTACAGTGAAAGGAACGTATGCAAGTGAGAGAGAGAAAAAGAAAGAGGCTTATGGGGTTGGGCTAGGCAAGGCTACGCCTTTCATTTATTTGGTGTGTTAAAGTGTAAAGAGAGAGAGAAAGAAGATAAAAGGGCACACTTTCTCCCTTTGGCTGAGTTCAGGCACAATCACTTGTCCTAAGCTCACACCCCCCACACACCAACAACGTATTTATTCTTTTCTTTTTCTGTTTTGTGATATGATACGTGTAGTGTATAATAATATGTTGAGTTCCCAACTTCATGCGAGGGTCTTGTCCCATGTCCAAACTCCATGCCCCACGTGCAAGGTACTGATTGCTGTCGTTTACTCTCAAAGCAGTGCTGCCTGCTATGCTATTCAAGTTCTACCCCGGCTTGGGTTTCGATTAAATCTTCAAACTAGCTGCTTTTTTCTGTTGGCTTTTAGTTACCATGCCTATGTTTCTTCCACCTTAAACCTTTATTTGGTCGTAACCCCTGTTTATTTGAGGAATGAGATCCTTACTAATTAGGATTTAATAACTCTAATACTCCTCGAATGATTTAACTTAATTTTAATTCATTGATCACTTATATTCAATCACTTATTAAATTTTTAAGGGTTATTTAGTAGAAGGAATTTTTTTTAAAAAAATTATAACTATCATGTTTGGTATGTAATTAATAAAAAAGATTGTCAGAAAATTATCATTTTCAAAAATTAATTTTATCTCACTTTCCCACAAAAGCATTTTCAAGAAAATTGTAGGAATTCAACTTTCCAAAGGAAATGGAAAGTTTTAATTATATATTTTATATACATTTTTAATTTGCAGAAAACATATCAAGATTAACCAAACTTATTTTATCTCGGAATCGACTTTTTTATGTATGATTTTTATTTTTTACTATAAAAACTTCCCCTTAATGATATGGAATCACATGTATTTTTATAGTGGAAAATTTTGTTTGTAAGAATGGGCAATTTTTTCTTCTTCAAATATTTAACATTATTATATACTTAAAGACTTTGAACTTTAAAAGTATCATTTTTTTTTATCATGATATTAATGTAAAATATTTATTATGTCGGAGAATTTATTTTTAAAAAAAATTCTCTTTTAATTAATTATATTTTTTTATTCATGAGTCTCAAATGAAAATATTATTAAAAAAAATCAAATCTAATTTCACTCTCTATTATGTTGGAATAATTCTATAACGGTTGGTATACGTTAGGATGACAAAGATTTAACTTCGCCCGCTAACCGAATTTGGTTCTAAGGTTGGTTTGGATGGATACTCATATTGAAATTAGAATTGATGTAATTTTTTTCTTTGTTATTTATCTCTATTATTCATTTTTATTTTTCTGTAGTTTATAAAAAAAATTATAGTTTTGTTGTATTAAATAAATCTCTTAAAATAAAGGATGTGATAGCTGCCAACTACTATAACTAATTAGTTGTTTATCTTAAAACACCATAATTGATTATTGATGCCTTTCATTCTCGTACTGCCTCCTCTCCCTTGAAAATTCAAGTTTTTTACAGTACCGTAGAACTTGTACATAAATCCATACACTACCATAATTGATGCCTTATTCTTTCGTAATCTGATTTTATACTTTTCTACGCCCATTCCACAATCTACCATTATCATGCTTCTTTCTCCTTTTAATATGGGTGTGCTCGTCCCATCTGTCAAATCTGCAAACCCAGATATTTTATAATTTAGATTCATATCTACTTATCTAGGTGTAATAGTGCTTGTGTTTGCACCAACTAATAAATTGTTTTTTGTAATGTGATTTAGGAATTCGTACAACGAAAATTAAGCGCGAACACAAGCATGTTATAAGATGTGACTAGTAGGCAACAATGATAATTCATTGTAATATTTTTTTAATTTATTTATTTTGTGACCACCCTGATGTAACCCAAATTAAGTAGGGTTAATGGATTCAATTGGTTTTAAAACATAGTCGGATATCAAATTTAGAAAATTTGCATCTGATCCAATCCGACTATACTAAATATAAAATTCTTACAAAAAAAGTAATAAATAAAATTTTCTAATTTTTAGTTTCATTTATTCTTTTTTTATATAGAACTTTTAAGATAAAACATCTATTTTCCACCCTATCCAAATCGAAGACAAACAAGTTAAGCCAAGAATTGAGTTAACGCTTACAAATTGAAGAAAACCAACCTGACCTTTTTTTGTTCTCGAGTTCAAAATTTCTTTAAACTTAACCTCTCCGAGAGTAGTTTTGACGAAAGATGATCCAGGATCTATGGTTGCAAGGGGGCCAAAAAAAAAAAGTCTAGACAATTTTAATGTGAGGAGGGATAAAAAAAAAGTCTTCAACTTCCCAATTTAACAATGATGCTTCAACTTGATCTTCCTTGTTTTTACAATCCTTTCAATTCTCAAATTTCAACTCATCTAAGCATTAAGTTAAAAAAAAAAAATCAAATGCATATTCACATTCAACCTCCACCGTTTTTCCATAGCAATTAAAGACATTTGAAAGTATCTTTTAAATTTTTATTTGGTTCAAAAACGTTAAAGTCATTAAATGATGATCAACTGAAAGACATTGTGTTAATTATCACTTTACCTCTTCTTATAGTGATTTATTGGATGTTGATTTGGATAATCTTTCCTCTAAATGTAAAGAGTTGCAAATGACTCTGTCCACTAAATTAATGCAAGTTATCCAAACTCTTGAGTTTGTTAAAATTGTAGATTGCGCTTAAATAATTCTACTATATGTACTTGCGGTCGGAACATATCAACTTAAGTTTTTCATATTTAGGATTAAAAAAATCCTACTTAAGATCATTAATGTCACCACAGAAGGTTAATTGGTTTTTTTATGTTAACATTATCGTTAATAATTTTGCATCCTGAAATGTTAAAAAAAAAAAACACTTTTTATGATAACTTTTTGCATATTTTATTTTGTAAAATGACAGACAACAATCGGATGATGATTCGTATACTTAATTAATGATTTTATGATGTTGATGGTAATAATATCATCAATTCATCATTAATGATTTTGTATCTCGAATT
Organism: Glycine soja; assembly: GCF_004193775.1. NCBI lineage: Eukaryota > Viridiplantae > Streptophyta > Magnoliopsida > Fabales > Fabaceae > Glycine > Glycine soja. The sequence goes on from NC_041020.1 coordinate 44,399,023, forward strand.
ACTTCAAGAAATTACTTTTTTTTATGATAATTTGTATGTTTTATTTTATAGATGATAGATAATAATATTTTTTGTTATAAAATGTCAATTTTATGAAATTATGTGTCTTTTTTTTAAGGTATGTATACTTATACATATTACATAAGAAACCTTATATATTGTTTCACTCTAAACCCATATAATGTTATTTTTTTACCTACACTACACATGAACCGTATTCATTTCTAATAACATGTTCATTACATACAGTATCATATTTTAAGATTGATCTAATTCGTGTTATAATACGAATCCAACACGGAATGCAAGAATGACATACATCCTCACAAGTTTAGGTAGTGAATTGAGAATTGAGAATTGAGATGGGATATTGCTTTCTTTACACAGGAAACGGAAACAACTATGGATATGGGTCCGGTGGGGGACTATGTTGCTATGAGGGTGTGCACTTGCACCTGTCATTTTTTTAAATTTATTAAATTTGTAAATAAAATTTTATATTTTATTTTATTTATATTTCTATAATTGAACCAATTGATTTTATTTTTTATAATTTAAATTCATTGACTTAAGATCTTAATTCGTGATTATATGTGTCATGTGTACTTTGTATACCCCATTTGCTGAACCCCTGGCCAAGACATGAGCTGGAGTGTAGCTATCAAAACGGGGTGGCACCAATACGAATGGCCCATTTCATGTCAACACGAAACTTCCATTGTTGACATTGGGTAAGAGGTCTATTCCCCTCCATCATTGCATATTTTAAACCAAAAATGTTTCCTTTGGAGAACACTTTCTATCCTCATAGACTGTTTAGATGGATAAGTATTTATGAGCTAGATATTATTTTTGGATTTGTTCTCTAGAATTGAAAAAAGACTGATCAGGTTCTCCTTTTAAGAATTTTATATGGATTTTCTTAAAAAATATAAAATAAAATCAAAGAAAGAAAAACACAAATATCAAAGACTATAAATGTGATATTACTAACATAAAGTTACCCTTCAATTTAATTTATTCCTATAAATTATAGGACCATTATACCATATTAAAATAGGCACGCCTTTTATGAAGCTACTTAAGCTGATTGTGACTAATTACCCAGTAAGAGTATTCAAAAATACTAGTATAAACCTAATAAACTTAAATATTGTTTCACCAAAAAAAATCTTAAATTCAATGAATTAGGTCAATTATATCTTTGATAATGATTGATTATTTGTGAACAATAAAAATGATAATGATAGATCATAGTAACTGATCATGGATTAATTAATCATTATTTATTAATTAATAATATGACTAGCTTCTAGATTTATGTAAATATTTTTCATAGGTATCATCACTCTTAAGTCTTAACTGGAATTTCCATCCTTTATATCTATTTATTTTAGTTTTTAAGAAAAGACGTTAATTATAATTATGGAAGCTCGTAATGATGGTGGATTGCTTGCTACAACTAGAAAACACTCTTGGCATGGCAAATGACGACGTCTACTTAAAAAAAAATCGATTAATCATTTATTAAGTGATGCCCCATGTTTTGATGGCTATATTATTTTGACGTATAGCGGTATGTGTTGCCCAATATTGCTACGCATTTATTCTGCATAGAAAATAGATTGTTTTCATCACATATATTGATCAGCATGAACATCAGAACATGAAATCATGTAGTTTATCTCTTCGATGCCTGGCCCTTATTTCATGCGCAAATATCTTGGCAGCTATGAATGCAAGCTTAGCCTCAGTTTAAACAATTATTTGGCCCCCACTCCACACTTTTTAGGCCAAGAAAGCATCGCCATTCGCCAGCCCAAAGACACTCCCACCATTTGCTTTTACTTTTACTTTTGTTTCTTTTTATTTAGATTTTTTTTTATGTGAATGAAAGCCAGAAATCATGAGATTTATAACAGTTTATACACGTTAAATCAAATTAACTAAACTCCTTGATAATATATTTGATCAGTACTATATAATTTTGGTTTCCTAGATTTCAATTATGAGAATTACATATTTTTATATATCATAATTGTGTAATTTTTATTTTTATTTTATATTTTTTGTTATAAATTTTAAAGACATGGCACTAAATAACGTGTTAATGATATGATAGTTGATGTAGAATTTGTGCAATTGAAACTTTGAGCGACAAAAATCACATAATTGTGATACTTGAATAGTTAAAAATGCAATTAAACATTTTATTTATTTTATTTTTAATTTTTATTTAAAAATTTAAATAATAAGAAATCATAATCAAGGTATATTTATAAGATAGTTTCTAGTAAGATATTCTTTCTAACACATTTTTTACTATTAATTAAACTTCATTTAAAACTATAAAATCATAAATAAATATTTATTTCACTATTTGTAAGACTCCGACAAAATCTTTTCATTTTTTATCCTTTAACCAATAGCCTAATATTATTTGTTATATTTATCTTTTATTTTATTCACATATAAGTTATAAGAGTGAGAGAATTTTGATATATGTAATTTTTTATTCTATTATTATTTATAATATAATTTTTACAACTATAATATCTTTTACTATCAACATATTCTTGGAAAAAAAAAGAACCGGATAAAAAATGTATCAAATCATACATCCACAAAATAATATTCTTAAAATAGAGTATATTTTAGAACAATTGGTTAAGATTATTAAAAACTTTAACTTAAGTCAATAATATATATATATATATATATATATATATATATATATATATATATATATATATATATAACTCTACATGAGATAAATCTATTTACCTCATTATTCACTCGATTCCTATTACCACCATCAACAAGGTGCCCACGTGGTCACCCACTATAAAAATTCTGGAGCAAGCATGAAAAGTGCAAATATACACACTTTCTAAATAAACTTACTGGTTAAAATATAACCCCTAAATCATCTTGATTAACCTGTCGTTGCATTTGGTGGAAACACCTTCTGAATAAATTCCAGGAAGCGACGAGAGTAGAACGTAGGGTCTACAGCTGAGATAGACAATGAATCAAACTGAAGAGATTTATATGCATGTTCAATCCTCTTAGTCATGTTGTAGTTCTGCAATATGTCAATGATACCAAGGTACAGCACCACATCGTACACCTCATGGAACATTTGCTTTTCTTGTTTTTCTGAAATCTGCTCTGCCCTTGATGGCATGTTCACACCAAGCTGAATTTGGAGTCTGCTCAACAATTTGGAAAGAAAAAATATACGTATTAGTCTGCTATATTGTGGTAATAATTAAAACATATGGTGTAAAAGAACAATTTTAATCATTAGAATATATGGTCTTCTTATGAATGGCTCCAACATATCATGTAGCAATAATCTGGTAGTCTGCATGATACCAGTAACACACATGTGACCATTTGAAGAAAATGAATAGCCAATTTATGATCTCACGTTCGGAGACAATTAAATTTAATAATGAAATTTTATACTAATGTTTTTTTTTTTGTCTTTTCGTGTATTTCTTTTATATAGATTTTCAGAATTCTAAGGCTAAGACAACCGCAAGAATGAACTCAAGGCATCGTCCATTACATGCTAGTGGAGTCTCCATCTTAGCAACTGTTGACATTGCCATAGAAAAAACACAACATATCAATGGACCATTAGGTTCAACATTGAGAAGGGTAGCAAATTTAGCCAAATTTGCCACCCCTTTTATCTACGCCATGCAAATCCAATGGCTAACAATTCTCTCCTTCATCGATGATGCCATTCTAGCAATTGAAAAATTTACGGAGAAATTGTTTCCCCCTTCAACCCACGTGTTCGACATAGTTGATGAAATTGTGCTAATGATAGTGTTCCTGCCAGAAAAATTTGATGGTGCGGTGAACAAGTTTTCTACAATAATCCACCAAGTGCCATTCTTGGATTGGGCACTGACCCTTGTAATCTCAAGGTTGAACAGATTGGTTTCCACGTTGAACTATTGGGGACATGAAAATTCAAGAGTAAACGAGAAAACAATAGGTGTTGATAGGAGTTGCAATGAAGGGTACCTTCCCATGGATTCCTCGGATGATATTAACCATGAGAGTTTGGAAAATTTTCCTCCTATGATACCAGAATGTGAACATAAAGCGGTTCATGACATTTCATTGTCGAGTCGTGTAAAAGGGTCATACAAGGAAGCATTGGAGAGGGGGAAAGAAGAGACCCCAAATGAGAAAATGGAGAGAGAGTGTGAGATTGTTGAGAATTGAGATTTTTCCAAGCTGTTATAATAAAATATTTTAGTGTCTTTGTAGTTTGTGTCATTGCTTGTAAAGTTTGTTAGAAAGTTGCTTATATTCAGAAAAAGCTGGCTGTAATTGTAGGCTAATATGCTTTCTTTTTTAACTTAGTCATGCGTGCTTTTTACTTTGCTCAGTGAGGGGCTTTCATAGCTTGTGTATTTATATTTGCTGGTTTCTAATTTACAACCTTCTCATTTTTCTGCATTTAGGCCGTTCAGTCTGATGCGTAGTCTGTTTTTACAGCTTAGTCAAATAGTTTTTTCTATTCAGTCTTATACTTTGTTTCTTATATGATCTTGAAACAAAGATGGACGGAGATGATTGTGAGTGTGAAGGAAGAGAGAAGAAAGAATGGAAACAATGAAGAGAATGATGATGCTATTATGAAATGTCAAGTTGGAGGGAGCAAAAGTGTAAAAGATGCTCTTATGGACCTGTGTTAATTATACGTAGAATTTGAAGTATTAATTATGCATAGTGTTAAAAGTTAAATTTTTTATTTACCACAGACGTTTTGACAATTCTGTTCCAGACATGGTTGAGCGCTAGATGTGGACACAGTTATTTAACCTGAAGGTGAAACGACCGAGCCAAGAACATCAAGAAACCATACCTTGCTGTACCAGGTAGAAGTAGATCCACCTCCTCGTCACCAGCAGATGAAGCTCGCAACCGGCTACCCCTCATGTGTGAGCCAACAACAACACTGTCATCATCTGCTCCTCGAGGAACTAGAACAAGGCCTTGTGGATAGGATACTTCATCCTCCAGAGGGTCTACCAAATCATTATTAGCATAGCAAAGTTTTTAAACGGATCAGTTCATGTTTATAAGTTGTACTAGAAAAAGCAATAATATAAGTCAATAAAGGAGACAAAAGATTCACCTTCCTCTGCAAGCATTGCTAATCCATCCACACTTCTACTTTGGTTGTGTGAAACGAGAGAACGCAGATGCTGGGGAGCTCGATAGTGAACACTTAGAAGAAGGCTGTAGTCCATGATGTGCTGTGCTTCCAAAAATTTGCTGTCTGTTTCAATCTGCCTGCATAAAAGTATAAGAGGAAATATTCAGTTTTTTGCAGTGCATTAGAAAAAATATGGCTTATATTTTATCAGGCTGCAAGCTTGAGATATATCATGTCAATTAACACTAATATTCATAAGCTTGAAGAAATGTATGCATCTTAAATTTTTTGGAGCAAACTTCATAAAAAAAAAAAAAAAAAATCGGCATCAAAACAACCATTAGGTTTCACTACTTTTAATAACAGCATATTTTATTGGGGGTGGGGCATTATCTCTAGGCAAATATTTGCTTATTCATAGAATAGTACAGTGTCAAAATAAGATCCAAGGGCTTTGCTGCATACTTCAGAAACCAGGAATATACTAAACAAAAAGATCATTCAGTTCCTGCTGATAGTTGCATCAATTTTGTCTCTTATGATGGTAATATGAAGCTTTTTTCATATTTTATGTACCTACTAATAGTTTTATTTTTTTAAAATAAAAAATATACTAAACATAAATAATTTGACACCATTATTTTATTCATTAATAAATGACATTCTTTGTAATATGTCTATTACTATTCGTTGTTACAAACCTTGTTAGTGGTGTTATATGCATGTTTTCATGTTAATGATGATAAGCACTAGATATTGTCAAGTTAGTATTGTGTTAACTTGTGGGATATGCATCGTGTGATCAAGTTAGTGGCCCCCCTTAAGGTAGTGTAATTTGTGGATTGTTTGAAGAGCGGAGGCATTTTTCAAAAATGTTTTGCTGCAATTAGAAGTTGAGACTATGTTCAAGTATTTTCTTAGACAAAGGGTCTTGCAAGTTGCAAGCATACTATTAGGACATATACTCTCTAGTCAATATATACCCCGCAAGTTGTGTTAGTTTAAATCAAACTTACAAGTTATGTTTTGTTAGTTTGAATTATTTTGGATTGTGGTCTCTTAAATTAAGAACCAGTATTTATGGAATTTTCACTAAGTCAATCAATATTACTGATAGAATACCAAATTGATCACATCTATTGATCACATCTTTATTCTCATGTAAGTTACATTTTAACCCCTTCAATTAGTTACATATCAATAAGAACATAAACAACACTCAATAAATACTAGATTAAAATGTACCTCTTAAATATTGATGTTACCTTAAAATATAAATGATTTGAATGAAAAGAATAATTGATTTTGATGTTGAATACTTACTTGGTGTCAAAATGAATAAAATAAAATACAAAACGAAGAAGGAAGAGACCAATAATCAGACAAAACAAGACCAGACGATTAATAAAACAAAACCAACCTGTTTGGTGACATCTCATGATCAATTTGTATTTAGCTTAGTACATGTTTTATCCCAAAATCTATTATTGTAATTAATTTAAGTACACATTTTAATTACGCTTAACAATTCAAAATAAACGAGTACTAGAAAAACCATTATTATATCATTTGTTAAGTTGCAAATATGGTTTAAATTTCATATTATATATTCAAACATGATTGATAATTTAAAACCACATATATAATAATGACCAATAGCCCATTTAAAAGCACATTATGCAATTAAAAATCACTTATGTTAAACACAATGGAAGTGAAAGCAGCAATAGTTAACTCTCTTTCTTTTTGGCATTAACAATGGTTAACTTTTATTTGGACATGGAACATCACATCCATTACCTTTCCATACTTTGTGTTCAGAGTACTTCACTTAATTTCTTTTGTAGTATTAGACTTTGACGGTATTTATTGGAACGGGAGACTTTGAATAATCTTTTCCATCCTTGGATTATGTATGGAAAGATAAAAATAAAATGACTACAATTTTGGAAACCACTTTTAAAGTCTCCAAGATTGAATGGTCGAAATTGATGGAGCAAATTTTCCATTCTTTTAAGTGATGTATCTAAAGTTATCTTATGATTCCTTATTAATACTCTTTTTATCACAATTGACACATTCCAAAATAATAATTACTCATATATCTTGTATAAATTATTATAAACTCTTCGATATCTATCTTTCTACCGAATAAGAAAAAGATGTTTAAGATTATAATTATTTTTAATTCAATTTTTAAATTTGTGCATATATATAAAAATAAAAATGCTATGAGCAAAGGTTTCACCGAATATGTTTAAATGAACATTATTAAAATTAATTTTTAATAAATTTGATTTTAAAATTATGTGAGTCATGCTGATATGATTTTATTATAAATTCAAATTAGAAATAAAATTTAGTATAAATTTCTTATTCAACTTAAAATTTATTCAAAATTATTTTAATTCATCATAAATTTCGCACCCAAAATTAATTATAAAATCCTGTAATGTAAAATCAAATAAGTAAAACAGAACATGCACTTAGTTTAAGTGTATATATATATATATATATATTTATTTATTTATTTATTTTATTTTTTTTAAGTTTGAAACTCAACTACTAGTTTGGGCAGGCCCAAGTTTTCGCAGGCTCAACATAAAAAAAAATTAAAAAAAGAGAAAAGAAAAGAAGAACCTCGTATCATAAACCCTGCCCTTAAACCTCTCGACTCTGATAGAGTCACCGCAGCAACAATGGTGAAGGCCTACCTCCGATACGAGCCGGCGGTGTCGTTTGGGGTGATAGCGTCGGTGGATTCCAACATTTCATACGACAGCTCCGGCAAACACCTCCTCTCTCCGGCACTCGAGAAAATTGGCGTCTGGCACGTGCGGCAGGGCCTCTGCACCAAAACCCTAACTCCTTCCTCTTCGTCGCGCGGTCCTTCTCCCTCCGTCACCTCCATTGCCTCCTCCCCTTCCTCCCTGGTAATTTTCGCCATCACCATCGAATCTCGATTGTGTAAACGTGAATTTGCGATTTCCTTAAACGGTTTTTATGGTTGCGTTGCAGATTGCTGGTGGTTACGGTGATGGTAGCATAAGGATTTGGGACTCCGATAAAGGAACGTGCGAGACTACGTTGAATGGACACAAGGGAGCTGTCACTACTCTTCGTTACAACAAGGCTGGCTCCTTGCTCGCCTCTGGTAGCAAGGATAATGATGTCATTTTGTGGGATGTGGTTGGCGAGACTGGGCTCTTTCGCCTTCGCGGCCACCGCGATCAGGTTTGGTTCTCTGCTGTTAAAACTTCCAGTTGAAGTTGAACTTCTGATATTGGTTATATATTTGGTTAATGTAGGTTAGCTCCTTTTGGATAGTAGGTAGATTATTTTGTCATTGGATTGGCCGAAATTCATAATAAACACTTGTAGGAGAAGAACATAAAAAGCAAAATGAATCAAACTTCATTCATAAGTGAAAATGAACTTATGCGCCTCAACCTTTAGAGAAGTTAGATGGGAGAGTTTATATAAGAGTTGAAGTGGGAGAAATTTAATACAATTTACCTTCTTATTTTCTTCTTCCTGTGTGAATTCTAAATTGAGAAGTTTATCGTCCTTAAAAGAGTTGTATAGTATCTGAATAAGTGAATAAGGGGATAATGGAAGGATTTGTGATAATATATTATCTACTTCATTTTATTCTAAAATTTCTTAGATTATAGAATAATAACATTTACCTGAAATGAGACAGTTACTTTTCCTTTCCCTCCAAAACCCTCTGTCTCAAACATAGCTTGAGAATTTTTCTATATGTATTTCTCATTCATTTGTGGCAGGTGACTGATGTTGTTTTCATGAGTTCTGGGAAAAAGCTTGTTAGTTCCTCCAAAGACAAGTTCTTGAGAGTGTGGGATATTGATACCCAGCACTGTATGCAAATTGTTGGTGGCCATCATAGTGAAATATGGTCCCTAGATGTTGATCTGGATGAAAGATATCTGGTCACTGGTTCTGCGGATAATGAACTTCGTTTTTATGCCATCAAGCATGAGTCTGTGGATGGGGAGTCTGTAAATGGCGGTGAAGAATCTTCTGTTCAAAACAAATGGGAAGTGTTGAGGCATTTTGGTGAAATTCAGCGGCAAAGTAAGGATAGAGTTGCAACGGTCCAGTTCAACAAGTCTGGAAGTCTGCTAGCTTGCCAAGTTGCTGGAAAGACGGTAGAAATATACCGCATATTGGATGATGCTGAAGCAAAGCGCAAAGCAAAACGAAGGGTTCACCGTAAGAAAGAGAAGAAACATAGTAAAGAAGCTTTGGAAGGAATAGAAAATGGAGACAGGAATAATGAGAACAAAGGAGACGATTCTTCTGTCACTCATGGGCCCATGGAAACAAGTAACCCCACAGTTACTGTGGCTGATGTTTTTAAGCTGTTGCATACTATCAGAGCTGGCAAAAAGATATGCTCTATTTCTTTCTGTCCAGTCACTCCGAAGAATTCACTGGCTAGTTTAGCGTTGTCCCTGAACAATAATCTACTTGAGTTTTACTCCATTGAACAAGGGGAAACCAAGAAAACACTTGCTATTGATCTCCAAGGGCACCGTTCTGATGTTAGAAGTGTCACGCTTAGTTCAGACAACACTTTTCTGATGTCAACCAGTCACAATGCTATAAAGATTTGGAACCCAAGTACTGGCTCTTGCCTAAGGACCATTGATTCTGGGTATGGACTGTGCAGTTTAATTCTTCCCACCAACAAGTATGGACTTGTTGGAACTAAAGATGGAACCATAGAAATTATTGACATTGGAAGTGGTACTTGTGTTGAAGTAATGGAAGCTCATGGTGGTTCCGTTCGCTCAATTGCTGCCCTTCCACATAAAAATGGTTTTGTCACAGGAAGTGCAGATCATGATGTGAAGTTTTGGGAGTACCAAATTAAGCAAAAACCCGGTCAAGTGTGTCCTTCATATCATTCACTTTTTTTTTCTTAATGAAGAAAATTGTTTGTTTTTAGAAAATACTCAAATTTTTAACATTTTGTTTTCTTTTACACTGCACATAAAGCATAGGTAAGAATCTAGAAGTCATTTTGTTTATTTGAATAGAAAAAAGTCATTTTGTTTATAATGATGCAATATTTCATTGAGAAACTTATCTGTATTAGTCTTTCTGTTTTATATTTAATTCATATAATCAATTTATAAACAGTAAACACAACTGTTTGCATGTACATATATAGGTTGAAGCTACTGAACACTAATAACAATGGAGATGAACACATTAGATCACAACAAATATAAGAAATTTAAACTAATAATATTTCACATTTTGGCTCTCATACTAAATTTATCACTAAATTAGCTTGAACTAACATTATAACAATTAGTAGAGAAATTAAATCAAAATTTCTCTCTTTTCTTCTACTTAAATGCACTTAACCTACTTCCTCTCTAATAAATTTCTTTTTTGGGGGTCCTACATTAGAAAGGTGACAGAACATTCTTTTTAATGTTTAAACTGGCAATGTTCTTGCTTTCTCCAATTCTTTTTTCTTTTTTCCCTGAATTTATATGCATGTACTCCCCCACCCTCTTTTGCAATCTCTTTTGCTTTATTTATATGTCCTCTAATTAGTTCCAATTTAGTGCCTGTCAAATCATCTCAGAGAAATGATTATATCAATATCTTATTTAATAACTTTATTTGTTCTGTTTCAGGCTGCTAAGCAACTCACAGTGTCAAATGTCAGTACCATGAAAATGAATGATGATGCTCTTGTGGTTGCAATTAGCCCTGATGCTAAATATATTGCTGTTGCTCTCTTGGATAGTACTGTGAAGGTTAGATGCCTTAATTTTGTCTCTGAGTTCATAATCTTTGGTTTCCAAAAACAAAAATAAACTTGCAAGTTTCACTTTGTTTATTGTCATTTTTCGTTTCACCTCAAAAATGCATATTCACAGAGCATAAATTCTTTACCATATCTTGGGCGATCTGGGAACTTTAGCATTATTTCTATATGAGCACAAACATTGGGAGACTGGACACACACATATACACAGAGAGACTCGACATGAAAAAGGAGTAACATAAAAGATCTAAATTGATAATCATATCAATATTCTTGTATATTCACTTTTCCCCCCATGATAATTAACCTCATAAAAGAATATCAAGACATTAATTTACTGGATATAATGAGGCATTTTTTTCAATATTTTATTTTAGGCTTAAATATATTTTTAGTCCCGGTAAAATTAGCAAGTTTTTGATTTTAGTCCTCATTAAAAAATTTCTTTGATTTTGTTTCCTCTAAAAGTTGAAATTTTATTTTTGTCCCTACTATTATGTGACACTCATTAACTGCTTATGTGTTTAGCGGAAGGTCAAGTGACCATCCTAGGTAACACTAGTGTCTATAATCAACATGTGATGCCTCAAAAACTTTCTAGATCTCTAAAATAAATGCTATTTATCTAGTATCTACCTTAAAATAGACTTTAGGGACTAAATAGTTATTTCAGATTTTTGAGGGATTAAATCCAAAGAAAAATATTTTACAGGGACCAAAACCAAAATTTGCTCATTTTATAGGGACTGAAAACAATAATTTTAAATTTTAGAGGGATTAAATCCAAAAAAAAAAATTACAGGGACCAAAATGAAACACACTCATTTTTATAGGGGCTAAAAACATTTTTAAGCCTTTATTTTATATTCGAAGCTGACTTTTATAAAAATTAAAAAATGTATTTTTTTAATAATATTAGCCTGTGTACATCCACATGGAGGTGTCAGTTCAAGTGTTTGAATTGACGATTTTGCACTATGAGCTTGTGGTCACTCATGTTTATGCATTAGCCCTATTTTACTATTTCAAGCATTTTTTTTCATTATAATTTCATTCATTTTTCAGGTTCACTTTGCAGACACATTCAAATTCTTCCTTTCATTATATGGCCACAAGCTGCCTGTTCTGTGTATGGATATCTCATCAGATGGAGATTTAATTGTAACCGGCTCTGCAGATAAAAATATAAAGATCTGGGGTTTGGACTTTGGTGACTGTCATAAATCCATCTTTGCGCATGCTGACAGGTATATAATCTGTTTCTCTTGATAGTTGTAACTTTCTTTATTTCTTTTCTTCATTGGGGAACTTGGATGAATCTGTATTTGAAGTATCTAATGCGATTTATGTGGCAGTGTTATGGCAGTGCAATTTGTTCCCAAGACACATTATGTGTTCAGTGTTGGGAAAGATCGCCTAGTAAAATATTGGGATGCCGATAAATTTGAGCTGCTCTTGACACTTGAAGGACATCATGCTGATATTTGGTGTCTTGCAGTCAGTAATCGTGGTGATTTTATTGTCACTGGATCTCATGATCGTTCTATCCGCCTCTGGGATCGCACTGAAGAGCAGTTTTTCATTGAGGTATACACAACATGTATGAGATGGCTGCACTTGTTAAATGCAGGACAAAGGAACAATTCCTCTAATTACAAATTTATAACAGGAATACTTTTGATAGGATGTTGTTCTTCGTAGATTAAATTTACTTCATTGAAATAAGATAGACCATTTCAATTGCAGGAAGAAAAGGAGAAAAGGTTGGAGGAAATGTTTGAGGCTGATATTGACAATGCATTTGAAAACAAGTATGTGTCAAAGGAAGAAATACCAGAAGAGGGAGCTGTGGCTTTAGCTGGGAAACAAACCCAGGAAACCCTTTCTGCAACTGACTTAATTATTGAGAGATTAGACATTGCAGAAGCTGAAGAAAAGCGTATTGCAGAACATCAGGTTTACAATTTTTTTCCCTCTTAGATGGCAACTGTCATCTGAACTGATGCTTTATCTCAAAAGTGAATCTGGAAAACTTGTTTGCTTAGTTAGATACATATATACAATAGATGGGTACCCATGCATAAACACATGTATTTTTAAACAAGTATGCTAGCCTCTGGTTGAACTTTAATAACTTGACCACCAGAAGTCGTTCCATAATATAATGCACTTGCTTTTATCCATGAATGCCAAGCAAATTGTTCCGTTAAGCAATGTGAAGCCTGTGGACTTTTACCAAGTTATTTGTGTTAATCTCAATCAGTTTTCCAGACAAGAATCTCCTCTCTTGATTTCCACAAGTAATTATCAAATTATATGTACAAGTAAACAACTTTAGCCTTGGAAATATACATACAACAACTCCAATAAAAGCCTTATCCCACTAGGTAGGGCCAGTTACATGGATGACATTACACCCTTGGGTTCTATCAAAACCTAGAATTTCAATAAATCCAGTTAATATTGATGATTACAGCAAATATGTTCAATTCATCTTGAGTGTGACAGGTAACAGAAAGTGATAAGGAAGACTGACCTGTAGCTTTTATTTAATAATGCCTAATGTTGTTGCTAATTATTTGATTTTGCATTCAGGAGGAGAAAAATAACAGAAATGTTGCTGTTTTCCAAGCAAATCCGCTTATGAATGGGCTTTCACCTTCTGACTATGTTCTAAGTGCATTTTCAGATGTTCACTCCAATGATTTGGAGCAAACATTATTGGTATGGCTGGGACTTGCAATTTTATTCTATGTTCTCATGCATAATAAGGCACTTCAGACTTTGGGCACAGTTTATTTTTCATTGTTATCAAGTTAATCTCATTTCTAAATCATTCCTATGAATAAGCACTGACCTACGATGAAAGTTAGTTAATTTAGTTTTTCATGTCTCATTTATCATCTGTTAGTTTTTACTTCTTAGTTCCATTTACCTTTATATGCAACCATTTATGCAGAAAGTTAATTAAATTTTGACCTTTTCTATGGTACTTTGACTTGATTAAATTTTCTCATCAACTCTAGTTGGTTTAATATATTTTTTCCTGGAGCATAATGATATTTCTGCTTCTCATATCTGGCTTATAAGTTATAAGCTTGTATAGAGGCAAACAAGTGGCTCGAGGGCCCGTTTTGATAAAATAAACAGCATGATTAAAGATTTATTGAATAAGTACATATTATGGAAGCACTTGTGTGTATGTTGTTTTGTAATCGTTGAGGAAATAAGCTTAAACTGTTTTCATATAAGATATAAGCTATTTTCATAAGCTATCCTATAGTGTTTATTGAAATAAGTTGTCATAAGATAAGTTCAAATAAGCTCTTTCAAACAAATACCAAATATATTTTCTTTCATCTAATCAAAATTATATTAAACATATTATTAAACTTGTGACTAGTTATACATTTTAGTTCATGTCTTGGGATAGTTTGCATCAGGTTATAGGTTCAAACCTCATTGTCACCATTATAACAAAACAAAGTTCACGGGTTCTTTATTTTAAAAAATTAAATTAAATTGATATAAATTTATGGTAGTTCTTTTAGTTTATTGTTTTTACTATTTTTTGTGAAAGTTAAAGTGTTCAACACAAAAACAGTATATTTAACATTTATTACAAAACTCACTGATTAAAAGTTAGGAATTCTATCAAAATAATACTTGTTTATATAATATTTTGTGAGCTATAATTTGTATGGCTTACAGAAGAGCATCAGTGCATCTGGTGTTAGTGGAATGACCATAGGTGTAAGTAGTTTGTCTTCCTTTTTATACTCAGACCCAAAATGTAAAATTCAAGGATATAAAGAAAGATTAGCTATACTTGACTATTTTCATGTAGAAGTGGCAAAAGTACGACCACTAGAAAATGGTAGCTAACTTTTTTTTAATTGTAAACATTATGTCTAATTTGTACCATTCCTTTATGCAGGCTTTACCATTTTCAGATGCTTTGAAGCTTCTGTCGTACTTGAAAGACTGGACTTCATACTCTGATAAGGTTACTCTGTCTGCCTCGTAAAAATTTGATAGTTTTTTAAAATATTGTTGTGAATATATCTCCTTTTCTTTTGCTGCTTGGTCTGCAAAAATCTTATACTCGTTCTCTTTGTAATCCTTTACTTCTAATAAAAAGTTGTTTCAAAAACAAAAGTTGTATGCACATAATTTCTCATGTACTGAAGTAAGTTGTATTTGTTAATCTCTTGTAGGCTCCTTTTCCTTATTATCACCCCTTTATCCCACATATATTTATATGTCCTTTGTATCCTAATTACCAAGCAGGATATATTTATGACAAATTACATTATCAGACATAATAATGATGATGATAATTAACTTATCAGTAACAGATGTATAGAAATTTACTTAAAAGTCAGATTTTTCCACTAGATATGAGTATTTATGTTTTCCTGATAATTGCAGGTTGAGCTTGTTTGCAGAATAGGTACGCTGCTGTTGCAGACACATTACAACCAGCTTCTTACCACGCCAGCTGCCCGACCTATCTTGACTGTTTTCAGTGACATTTTTCATGAAAGGGTCAAGGTAAATATGCTAGTGTTTCTTTTATGTTTTTCTAAATGATTATGAAGCTTTGTCATGTTTGGTACATTAAAACTTTGCTCCAGAAAGCAGGTTCTAGACTTAAAATAGGTGTTTAATATAATTATCCTAAAATCCCTGGTGTCTTGGATTAATTAATAAATTATTTAGGTGTAACATGTTCGTGAGTGTGGTCTATCTGGAGAAATTGATGATACTTTCTTTGGTTGCTACTTTGTTATCAATTTGAACTAGTAGGTTGCTGGATAATTTTTAAATTTAATATATCATGTCACTACTATTCAGCTTTTACTTTAGTGCTTGAGAATATTTTCTTCCAATTAGGCAATTAGTCCTACTCAAAGGATTTATATTTTTAAATTAAATATTTGTTATTCCATTATTTTCAGTATAAATAACTGATAAACTTGACTGTATCATATTGACAATTTGGTTTCTGAACCTTGTGCCAGGGATGGAAAGACATCTTTGGTTTTAACCTTGCCGCCATGGATCATATTCAGGTTTGTATCAAAGTTTCTGCAGAACTGTTACTAACCATTGATAGACACACTGATTCAATTTTGAAATGATCTTTCAGCAAATGATGGCTTCAAGATCAGATGCTCTTTTTCATGATGCAAGATCAAAACTGCTAGAGATACGTGCTCGACAATCCAAACGTTTAGAAGAAAGGTCTGATACTGGGGAAGTGAAACGGAAGAAGAAGAAGACATAAAGTATCGTGTATATTTGGACGTGGTTATGAACTAGATTATGTTAATGACATGAGTATTCAATCACGGTGGAGAAATTTGCCTCGACTGGAAGTGATTGATGAAGCAACTGCAGAATCAGAGCAAAGTTGTCATAATATCACCTTCAACGAATAGAAAATGACGAGTAGAGTTTGGATCACCAGAAAAGGCTTTATGACCTTGTCAACGCGATTCCTTTTACCAGATAATTTTGCTGTTTTAATCTGCGGCTTATTATATCTTTTGATGTCAAGATGACATCATTTGAAAAGTGAGCTTTTTCACAGTATACGATTTTACTGATGTGGGTAGATCAGAAAAGGTCCTTACTTTTTTATGTTGTAATCTGTGTAACATTAGAAATTTTACATAAGTTTAATACATTATACAACTTTCTCTCATAATTTATTCACCTTGTCGGTGAGTAAAATTCTCCCCATGTAATGTTAGTGCATGCTCGTATTTCAAGTTTTCTCCTCTGTCTCCCCTAATGGATGAATTTGATAAATAATATACTAGGGTGGCTATAAGGAAGAATATGATTGCAGATAAATAAAATTGATTTAATGGTAAAATTTGTCCTATTATTTTGTTCATTTCATCAAATCGATTTTCTTATTTTTTAATTTATTATCTGAGTCTTTTTATATTTTAAAATTTATTATCTTAATCTCAAGTGTTGATTTTAACTGATGACAATTAAATTTTAAATGTTAATTAGATTAAAAAGTTAATTAATATTTTAAAAAAATTAAAAACTAAATAAAATACTTAAGAAATGAGTAAAATCATAATCTTCAGAGTGTACACTCCTTTATCATTATATTTACATGACCATTTGAATGTTTAGTGTAAAATATATTATTAATATAAGTTTATGCGAAAATATTTTAAAATTCAAAATTTTATTTTTTTAATTTGTTTAATTTTTATAATCTTATATATTATCTTTTAAAATATAATACAAGATTAAATTTTATTTTCGCATATAAAATATGTATATTTATATAAACTTTATTTTTATAATATTATGTGTTTTATCATATTATTCAAAACTTATTTTACACTATAAAGATATAATATAAATTTTATTTCTAATATATATTTTTTACATAAATTATAATTTTATAAAATGACAGTAGTTTATTATTTTTTAAAATATTTATATATGTGATTTGATGATAATATTTTTTTTTATATTAAAATATTATTTTTATTTATTATAACAGTATTTTTATTTATATTTAATTTTATTTAATCAATGCAAATTTTTTAAGGAATTAAATTATATAATAAAGATATGTAATTAAATAAAATGATAGAATATTTTATTTTTTAAAATATTTATATATGTGATTTATTGACATTAAAAAATAGGGAGATCAATTTGGTGAAATAAAAAAAAATAGGGAACAAATTTTGCAATTAAACCAATAAAATTAATAAATTACTAGGCACTGCCACACTACCATGCGATGTGTTTTTAAGCATGGTGTCTTCTAGTATTTTGATAAGTTACATCGAGAAACTTATTAAATAAGTTAAAAGGAACTTATAAGAGTTACAAAGTATTTTCGCAAGTTTAAATAAATTTATCGCGAATTATTTTCAACGCTAACGTGAGGAGGGAAAAAAAACTAAATAGTGAGTAATAAGGAGCCGGAGACAAGAAAAAGAATAAAGTTCAATTTATTTCTTTTTACATCAATTGTTCTAATTAAATTAAAAAAAAATATTATTCATACATCATACATGTCTTAAAAAATGTGATGTAGGAGTAATATTTTTTTTTTAATTAATGCCTAAACCAAGAAGAATATGCAGCAAAGGTCGAAAGTGGAGAGAGAAGCATTTATGGGAAGTTTTTGCCTTCAAAGGTTTGACCAAACTGCCAATTCTTGGGGGCAACACTGGAAGAGGTAGAGTACCTGCCATCACTGGCTTTAACCCTAAAAGTCAATGTCTCTCCCACTAACATGGCATTAGTCTCCCATTTCTCACCCCAATTTCGCTTCAAATTTGTCCAATTGATCAGCTTCTTGTCACCCTTCACCTGTACTTCTGTGATGTCCCCAGCTCCTCCCACATTCCACACTTTTACTAGGTTGAAGTAAGGATTCCCAGTGATTGTGAACCGAATACCCCCTTGCTTCTTGCATGGTACCCTGCATGTTTTCAAAGGAAAATCAGGACACTTCAAAAGTAGTCATAAAAATTAATTTGTATTTTATTTTAATTTTGTGTGAAATATTATAGTATAAAAATGCTAATAACATTTTCTTAATACTTTTTTCTTGGACGGACCCAGGATTCTTTCAAAGGAGAGGGGACCAATTTTTTTTACACAATTATTTAAATACCTAACTTTCGATAAATAATTATGAATAAATAAAAATATTTATTTTTAATTTTATGGGTAAAATTAGAGATATGATCTAGTGATATAAATTTTTTAATCAACTATCAACCCAAAAACCTATTTTTTTATACATTTTCATTAATATTTATTTTTGTAATTTTTTTTCCATATATACATGAAGGATCGTAAAAGAGGGGAGGGAGGAAGACCCATGCTTGCCCCATTGGATCCGTCCTTGCTTTTGTCACACTATTTTATTGATTTAAAATTCATACAAGTTGTACTAATTACACGAGGTTCAGTGGGATTGATATAAATTAAGTAATAATAGTGTTTTAGAAAAACAATATTAAAAAATGTATTGTTAATATTTTTCTTATAGCTAAGGTCATACCGTCTAATCTTTTTAAATTTTTCATATTCCTCCTGAGTATCAAGGGATTTAATTCAATTGATTCAATGGTGTGTGAGTTTTTCTAAATTTTTTTATATCGATATTTAATTTTTATGTATTAGAAAAAAAATAAAAATCTCCCTTATTTATTATGTTATGTATTGGGGTTTTCTTTATTACTGTTCGAATTTGATTTGAAGCTATTAATTCCATTCCATTTAACTTGTAGCATGCAAATAAGGTATGTATGAACATTCAGGTATATGATATGTGTAATTATGTATGTAACCTGCGATATTGGACTGGGACGATGCCAGCCTTGTACTGTGCAATTTTGAGATAAGCAGGTTTGGCTAAATCAAAGTGCTGGCGTGGAGGGTTGCACCATCCTCCATTGTCACCTGGTTGAGAATAATTGGGGGGGCAAAGGTTGGTTGCTGTCACAAAAACAGAGGGTTTTGGCTTACACCATTGAGTAGAGTTTACACATTTGATCTCGTAACATGCCCCACATGCCTCACCGTGCTTGAACAAAACTGAGCTCAATGCTGCCGTGTCAAGCCCATAACCATCTTTAACCACATCATCATACCCACAAGCTCCTCCTGCATGCATGCAATCAAGTTATATTTCTTCATTAACGAATCATACATGCATTCAAATTTCAGATAATATTCATTAAAGGTTGGTGGCATGCATTAAAATTTCAGATAATATTCATTAAAGATTGTGCATTGATTTCGTACCAAATGTTCCAGAGCCTCCCTCATAGAAAGTAGCATAAGCTTGCCTCCAAGGGCCAGGCCCAAAAACGGGGTGATGCTTGTGGAGGTCAACTATCTTGTTATCTCTTCCAACCATGTTATGAGCAGCATGTCCCCATGAGGACCTAATCGTTGCATGGACATTAGGAATTAGTGAAAATGCAACAAGAAAGAGCAAGAGTGTGGTGGTCATGAGGGCTCCCAAAGGGAACGCCATGCCATGCAGTTTCAGGTTTGTTAGCCAATATGGGAGCTTTGGTGTGTATATATATAGCACAAGGTTTCTACTAGGTTGCTAGTTTAGGAGGTTGATGTTTTACGTTTTCCATTTTGTGGAACATTGCAATAGGACGAGTTTTTCTCGGGGCATATATCCCTTCATCCGAAAAACAATTAATAGGAGAGTCATCCATTAATAATATATATTTGTAATTTTAATTTTTAGAATGCTTTAGTTTTAGTACATATATATGATTTATTGTCCCTCACCAACCTTGGCTATTCATGGAATATGTTTAAAAAAGTCATCAAACACATGTTCATGGGTGTAACTATATCTCTCTTTATGTGTTATATAATCTCGCAGTTGAATCAGTACTCCTACTCTTTCCTACACATACATGTTCTTGTATGCTAGTCAAAGGCATGCATTCTCGCTCTCAAGATTGGTACGTGCTTGGTCAGTTAGATTTGTTCATACCGTGCTGCATGGAGGCAACAAAAATGCAAGGTGAGTTCAGCAAATATCTTCCTTGATTTTTGGTGTCAAGGTGCTAACTCGCATGAGCTTTGTTCCAATCTCTGTTAAGAGAAATATCAGTAATACGCTTATATATTTTTTTTCTAGATGCCTTTTTTTATTGATGAAATTAGATAGTTTATATTAAATATATACGAGTCCAATTTTCTATTTGATAGGCTCATTTTTAAATTAGTAAATCCTACATATATACTTGTCTGTGTTTTTAGTATATATTCTTTAATAAAAATTAAATTACTATATCGATATTATATTGACAATTGTTAATAAAAAACAATTAAATTATTAATATAAATATAAATCTATCTTAACAATAGGTTACAATATAACATAAAATAAATAAATATAATGAATTTAAACTTTTGTTTAGAAAGTAAAAATACAAATTTTTAAAAGTTTAGGAGTCTTGACCTGTCAAACAAAAGCATAAAAAGTAAAAATCTTAATAAAAAAATTGAGAAATCTTGACTCGTCAAATTTTTATTTAAGGATTAAAAAATAAATATTAAAAAAATTTAGAAACTAGTTAATCCTAATTTATTTTGTTCTCTGTAAAGGATTGTTTACATTGTCTTGTAGCTTTTTTTCTTCTTAATTATTTGGTTCATCGAAGAAAAAAAAGATTATGACTATTATGGAATTTGACTAAAAAATAAGTAAAGTTTAACAAATAATTATTTTTATCAAAAATTAAATTTTAGTATTGTCGAAATAATTCAAGTTTAACTTCTACACATTATGAAATATTATATCACATTAACCAATACTCTGTTAAGCAAATCATATCCTCACGGGTTCAGATGACAAAAGTCAATTTTCATCAAGTCCTCTAAGGGGTGGGTGGAAACCTCTAGGCATGGCAACGGGTCTGTCTCGATTTTGATGGGAAAAATTCAAGTTGACCGGAGTCGAGGTCGAGGTTGGGTCAACTCGGGTTTTCCGTGATAGCTAAAGTCAGGTTTGGGATTGGGGATAATATTATTAATACCCGCTCCAAACTTGCCCCCAAACCCGCATCGCTAATAATTAAGTTACAAAAATATCATTACATATATATAACACATTAAAACATGAAATTATTAGATCATTTTTTATGTTAGTGTTGGATTGAATTTTATGTTGTCATTTACAATCTAAAAATATGTTATAGGAAAATGGAGAGTTAGGGGCAAGGATGAGGTAAGTAAAACCCGTCCCGACATGCCTAAAACAATGGTTGAAGTTAAATGTAGATGGAGAACTGTTTCAACTTATCGTTGTTTTTAACAACATTTCCTTTTCCCAAAATTTTATTATTTTTTTAATAGGTTTAATTATTATTATTTTAACGAGTTGTTATTTTTTATATTGTATTATTTTATAATGAAACAAGATAAAATAAAACACTAAACTCATTTTATCCATCTTTGTAACAATTTTTTAAAACTAAAAACTAAATCTAGTTTTGGTTTTTAAAAATTCCAAACTAAAAACGAAAAATCACTTCGTACAGGACTTTATTTAATTAATTTAATTTTAATTAAATAATACAATAAAAATAATGATTAAACCAATCACTTCAAAATTAGTTTTAAAATATTATTAATAACAAAATTAAAATGATTTTTTATGCAGGGATTTTTTTTATTTTTATAAACAATGAATGTTCACTATCTAGTCTGTTGTCTTACAATCGTGCACAATTTGTACAAGACACCAACATTTTTAAAAATGTTGAAGTTTCTCAACATTATCACTTCTCCACCATTCATTAGTTTGAATGTGTGTTTGGAATCCGTTTCTATTAGGGCAAACGGAATTTCCACTTTCTAAAGTATAAATTATAAAATATTTAAATATACTTTTATTTTTAATTCATATAAATTATATTTATTTTATTTTTTAATTCATATAATTTAGTTTTTATTTTTAATTCATATAAATTATATTTATTTTATTTTTTTATCAATAAAGTACTTTAAATAAATAATGAAAAATACTATTTAAAGTGTTATAAGGATAAACAATAAAACAAACATAATTTATTAGGACTAAAAATAAAAAATAATAATTTATAAGTTTTAAATTAAAAACCATTAAGTTGAAGGAATAAAACGATATGTAAGCCAACAAAATAAAAAGCAATCCAACTATTAGTTGTAAGCAAAATAAATAATTTTTTTCTTTACCTTTTAGTATAACTGATGTCATATTTTTTAATGGGAGAAATTTATTTAAACTTATCTTATTTGCTTATTAAAAGTCACTTAAAGTTTATTTTTCCTTAACCCTCTAACAAAAAAAGACTCTTTAATTTGGAATTCGATTAGGACACAGATAAAATATAAATAAGAATTATTTTTAACAAAAATTAAACTCAGATAATATTTAAATAATTTAATCTTAACTTTAACATATTAATCACTTATATTCCATCATTTATTTTTTAATTTAAAGCAACCAGGCCTAAATTTTTTTAATAGTGTATATTTAGTTTTATCACGTAAACTATAAATACAAAATTTAAGCATGTATCCATTACTGTTGGAAAGAAGGATGTGATGGATTATGGAAAATGTCCAGTCACCTGTGACCAGCGATGCGTTTGCCTTGTTGGGGACAGTATTTTAGTCGGTAGTGGAGGCAACTGGCAAGTGTCAGGTTTAAGGTATTTGCTTTCGTCCTAGAATTCCGATTTATGTTGTTGTTGGGTTGGGACTTACTAGGATTAAGGAATGAATAACTAACGACTTGCGGAATAGGTGGCCCCCATCTTAATGTAATGCATTCCTAGTTTCAACCTCGTCAATGCCCACAATCTTTTCTTGTTGCCAACCTTCTCTAGGGTTCGTTTCTCTGTTTCTTAACTTTCTTCACACCAATGGCCAAGAAGAGAACCACGCCTCAGAAGAAGAAGACCCAGACGATAATTCCCATGCCAAAACATTCTCAACAGCCAAGAAGCTCACCTCCCAAACGCCGCACTGATTTCTCTTTCTTTACGCGCTCCCCCTCCTCCTTCTCCAACCCTACTTCTGGTACTTTTTTTTTGTGAATTTCCTTCTTTCACGTTCTTTTTAGTCTTTCTTGAATTTGTTCTGGCTATGGAATTTAATCGTTCTCTTTGTGGGTTTCTTGTTTGTTTTTATTTTCTTTTGAATTAATCGTCAACTGTTGACTGCAAAGCTAGTGCCGTTCGTGCAATTCCCCAATTGAATTGTCATGTTTTCGTGTAATAAGACGAGCAATTCTAAATGAAATCATTAAATTCCCTTTCCTCCTTCCTTGGTCAGAGGGAGTGTGTGATTTCTTGTATATGTCACGATTTTGTAGATGATGATGTACTTTTTAAAAATTTGGTGCGGTGGTAGTTTGTTAGCAATGTGGTTGAGCTGTGAAATAACTATGTGCTTTGACAAGGTGTGTGTTCTGACAAAGGAATGAAATCATTGTTTTGTTAGAATGCTAATGGCTTGTGCATACTGAAATTATTTTTAACTGTTTGATTTCAATCTTCCAGTTATGTGTATCTGTGTTGGAGGATATTATTTGCATTGCCAAATAATGAACACTTGTTGAATTTAGCTCATTGATATTGTCTTTTGTCATTTACAAAGGTCATATCCGAAGTCACATGCATCAACCTTTTAAGGTTGACTGCCTCCATTGAACTTTGTTGGAGCTAATTTCATACACTTGGTACTCTAAATCTTTGTTGTTGATGTTGCCAAGCATGGAGGTTTGGCCTGTAGTTTGTTCTCCATCTTCAAACATCTTAATATGTGTAACATGTGATTCAAATTGAATTATTCATTCTGTTAGGATTTAAATTCAGTGTCTGTCCTTCTCCTTCATAAGCAAACTTTGATTGAATTTTGTTGAAACATATGGCTGATCTTTCTTCTGACCAATTCTTTCATGCAGGTTCCTCACCAGGTTCATCTTCTGGTGAAGTGAGGTTGTCCAATGTTGCTTCAAGCAGTTTGCAGGGGAGGAAAATGGTAATGAAACAATTTTCTGAAGATATAATGGTTCAATGCAGCATTTACCAAGAGGGTAGACCAGTATGTTCATCTGAGTCTTTTGATACTCCAGTTGTGGAAGTTGATTCAGCTGTTCAAGATGAAATTCTCAACCTTGGAGGACATAGGTTTGTTTTGTGCAAGCGTGCTAGTACAAATAAGTTGAGTTTGAGACCTTTCAGCTTTTTTGTTTCTTAGTAGACTGAAACTTTTAAGTTTTTGGTTTCTATATAGGGCTGCTTGCAATGAAAAAATTGATATTTCCAAGATGTCAGAATCTACCCGTCTTGAATCATATGTCTGTGATAGCAGTTCTCTTGCTGCAACTCCTGGAAATGTTGTATGGGCGAGGACAGATGGTCAAGTGTGGTGGCCTGCTGAGGTATTTACTATTACATCCTGCAGTATTTGTTGTTTTCTGTCCCTATCTATGTACTGGTTCGTGAGTCAATATGGCATATGATTAGACAGAAAGAATCCATAGATACAGAGCCCATCCTCTCTTCCAGGCATCCTTGAAGAATCTCTTGATTTTACATGAAGTTCACTTATCATCTAAGTTCTTCAGATGAAAATTCACAGTATGATATTGTAACATGTCCTTGTCTTGCTAATGGGAAAACTTGCTTTGAATTTTAAAACAGCTTTTGATATAATCAATAGCATAAATTATATATCAGTTCAAGCCTTATGGTCTTTCCCTTTTTCCCTTTTTAATAATTGATGTACCATAATGTAAATATAATTCTTGCTGATATAAATACAGGAGAGTGTCATCTTTATTATCTTAGCTGCAAACCATGATAAACTTCCCTTTTATTTCTCTGTTTACTCATTTTACCCTGTTCCTTTTTATTTTCCTTCGGAGATTTGTGAGACAATGTTCTCTCATGGGAACTCTAGAAGTTAAGATTAATGTTTAAAGTCCATTCAAATATTAAAGATTGAACTTTTTGTGCATGTTCATATCTTATACAATATGGCCTTGATTTGTCAAAACTTTTCTCATGTTGTTAAACTAAAAAAAGATGTGGAAAACCAATTACTCAAATGCTTTTGTAGTTTACAGTATTAAAACTATTGGTGCATATCTGTCATACTTTTGATGTTAGATGTTGAATCCAACCTTCTAAACATACTAGTTAATAAAATGGATAAGCTTATGACTTTGGCGTGAAGTTTATTTCTTTGTGTCACTATTTCATTTTGAATTTCATAACCCATTTATCTATTTTAATTAAGAAAATAAACTTTTCAGATCCTGGAAGAAACATCTGCATTATCCAACCCTGGCAGTGGTGGACATGTTTTAGTTCAGTTTTATGGAAATCTTCCCAGGTATGGTAGCATATATTTTCCAGATGGAAGTTTCTTGGATTTGCCCGACCTGTCTACTTATTGTACTGAATGTTTCTCTGTTCCTTAACAGTGCCTGGATTGATCCAATGACAGATATTTCAACTTTTGAGGATGTGAGTTTAATCCTTTTCATGGTATTTAGAACCTTAGAAGTCAAGCCACTATCTTGTATTTATATTTTGTTAACATTTAACTTCTAAGTAAAGCCATGCTAGATGAGGAGGCAGAAAGGATGCCTCCTCCTCATCTTCAACCTCAAAATGAAGAAATAAGAAGGTGGAGAAAGGAGGCTTATTTTTACTAATTGTAAATTTTCTAATATGTTTCCCCGCATCATGTTTCACAATTTTTGTAGTAAATTATTAAAATAGTGTTTTGTCATGAGTATTGTCTCTGCCATTGCAAATCCTTCTATTCTACATTTTTTTTTTTAAATTTATGAATTCCCCTTTTCTTTTCTGTTGAGAGTTGGGTTGTTGAAGACTTACGAATTAGGAGGCATTTTTACACAGTTCTGTTAAGCAGGACATAAAATTTCAACAATTGTGAAGGAGATAGTGTATTGTTGTTTGCTTAATCACATTTGTGCATGATTTTTATTGCAGTCTTTTGAAGACAAGAGCAACAACCCTTCAGAAGATTTTCAACAGGCTTTAAAGAAGGTATGTTTAATCTAAAAAGAAAACTTCAGTATGTTTTGCTCCAATAAATTTTACAATTTTCAGCCAACAGAATCTGTATGTTATCTCTTTTATCCCTCCTCCCCCTTTCTTGGTATGATTTTTTGTGTGCTTATTTTATTGATACTAGGCCTTACAGAGGAAGGCACAACTTAGTTCTTGCCAAAAGTTGACTCTTGATAGGTCTGCTCACTCTGATATGCAAGAACGTTCATCTGGTACTATCTTGATTTCTACTTTGAATTATGTTGTGTATGGTGAAGACGAGGTACTAGTATTACTACTTTGTGTTACTTTCAAATATGCATTATTTAGAATTGGGATAGGAACACCAAAACTCAACAAGGCAAAGTGTTTACAGAAGAGTAGAAGAGAGAAAAATATTTATTGGAGAATTCAAAATGCATTTTGTTAATGATATATTAAAATGAATGAAACATGTGAGTCCTATTCAACAAAGAAAATATCCTAAAGCCTTAGGCAAAGCAATAGGATCAACATTACAAAATTACTTGAAATTTTAATTAAGAACCATAAAGAACTCGGTTTCCCAATTGCCAAGCTCTATATTTTTCAGATAAGAGCGAACCAAGTTGACACACGTATCCTCAGAAATGTATTTCTCAACAGCAACTATTGTGCTTGAAAACTCAAACCTAATACTCCAAAAGCTCTCTCCACGATTACATATGGGGGCCCCTTCAGTTTTAGTCTCCCATCTCTCCAACCTGGCCAGCCTTTTTTTCTCTTTTCTCATATGTAACTGTCCTTTTGTCTGCTTTTGAGAGTTTGTAACACAAACCGAATCGGCCCTTATTTTCCATCAGCCAAGGCAGTTAGCTTAGACCTTGTTAATTCCTTCCTAGTTCCTAGTGCATAACAATACTGTTTTCAGGCATGCCTTTTGTCACCATCGTAAAAACATCTGATGGATGGAACTTAGTGATAGGCATTTGCTCCTTCACATAGATGGCGTTTGCAATTTTGAACGCTTAGAATGAGGTATCAAAAACCTCTTGAATAACTTCAATATAAGGGGTGGATGAGGGTTCGCCAACCAATAGATCCTCCTTAACAAAGATAATGACTAGCTTGCCATCAATGACAATTTTCTACTTTTAGTGAAGTGTGGAAGGAACAAGCTTCACACAATGGATCCTCCAAGGTCTCCCCTGAAGGCCATTGTAAGTTGGTGTAATGTCCATAATTTGAAATGTTACCTCAAAGGTAATAGGATAAATCTGGGTTGACAAACTTATCTTTGCAATCACTTCTCCAGGAGACCTATCAAAAGCTCTGACTACCATAATGCTTGGCTTCATGAATGATCCATCATAAGACAGTTTTGCAAGTGGTGCTTTTGGCATCACTTTCAACTAGAACTTTTTCCAAAATATGGTTCATGCATTTCACTGATATGTGTAGGGCATTATTCTGCCTTGCCTCTTCCACTAGTATCTCATCATTAGTAAAAGGTAGGGTAATTATTGGTAGTGATGTTACCAATGATACCTTCAAATTTTTCCATGGAAACGTTATGGATGACGTGGGCCTTATTCAATATCTTCAACAATATCTTCTTGTGTGGTTTTGAATTAATATTCAGGGAAGGAAGTGATATTTTAGCACAAATTTGGGTTAGTTGGTTAATCATTGTGTACTTACTCTATTTTATAAGCTTTAGACTCAAGCTTTTTCATCAGAAACTACCCTCTTCTGTTCCTCCTCCCTTTTACTGTTTACACAATAATGAGTTCCTTATTAGTGATTCCTTTTCCTCTTCTTTGTCCTTCACCGCTTCCTTTGACTATTTGCCTCTTAGCTCGTTAGGAGTGTAGATCTGACCACTCGGAGTCACTGCAATCCTAATGATATTCGTAACATCACGAGCTTCTAAATTGATGCCTTTGACCGGTTCTCTTTAGAATTGTCAACACAAACTTAGGCATAGAAATGGGTGCATTCATGAGGAAAGATGAGTGCTACAAGCTGATAAAGCTTTTACATGATACTAGTGATGTCTGAGTGAATCAAATAATATTTGCGAAGTCCTTAATGGAGTCACCATCCAGAGTCTCAGAGAAGTTGGATAATCCACTGAAAATCTTTTACTTTCCTATTTTGTGACGTCCTCTGTTGTGATATGGGTCAAAATAAGAAATCTTAGAGTCCTATGGCTGCATAAACACAATAAATAGAAAGAACCCGTTTTATATTAGTGAAATTATTATTATTTTAACTAACAATAACATGCTCCGTGTGTTGATTGGATTGTCTTATGCCATTACACAGTCATTTTTTGTCAAAATAAAAGTAGTAGACCCAAAAATGTTTCAACTCATTTACAATATGATAAGTCAGTTTTATTTTGTGAATAATTTTAGCAAACAAAAGGGTTTTGGGACACTTTAAAAAAGTCTCATGTGCATTGTTTGTTATCCACACATCATTTCATCTGTTCTTGTATGTTTCATGTGTTTGTCAGCCTCAATTACAAAACTTTTTCAAACTCCTTTCACTAAAGCAGACACACATTACATACCACATACTGGATACTGCTTCATAGTTCATATGCTCGTGTGACTATTGAAGATTATAACTTGGCAATTTTCTCCTTTTTCCTTTTTAATATGAATATATGGTTTGAACAGATAAATGCACTTCAACTAGCACAAGCAAAACAATTGATGATGTTCAAGAGAAACGAAGAGGGAAAAGGGAACGTAAACCGAAAGTTCACTTTGATGTAAGTTTCTAATTTAAAACTCGTGGCATGATCACTATTAGAACTTGTTTGCCACGGGCTTAAATGAATAAATCCTCTTTCAGGAGGTAACATACCCAATGAAGTCTGAAAGAAAGGTTCGTCGGTTGAAGATAATGCGGTACCTCGGCCTTGCTCCTCCAGTTGGTTCTCCCTTTTGAGTTTTGACCATGATCACGAGTAATGCATATTTCAAATGTTTGCAGCTTTACAGCTGTAGTCGATTCTCCCTTTCTTTAACCATAATAATCATGAAATATGCATATTTCTAAAAATTGCTTCTACTTCTTGCCACTAGCTCTGTAAAATTTTGTAGGATTATATAGTCTCAAATAGTATTACATTACTATCTGTAAAATCCATATAAGAATTTCATGGAATATCAGATTAGTTCTCCAATAAAAGTTCCATTTAGCACATGTTTAGTTTGGATTTTTTTTTTATCTTTAGGCAATATTTGTCAAACCTTAATGATCATTTTATGCAATGCACGTTAATTATTAAACCACCAATTCGAAACATGTGGCCAAAAACTAAATTCAAAAGCTATTATGGGGTGTAATTGGAACATTCTGATTTGGAAGCATCCGTTGAGAGGTTCATTATTGTACCATGCTTGAAAATCCAAATGCAGTTTATAATATGTTTGATAGAAATTTTGTTGAAGATTGAAAAAAGTGAACTTGTCAGGGAAACATTATCTATCGATGTTGAAGCCAACGTGACTACCCAACCACTTAGATCTGTATTATTGGTGATTCACAGCAGTCAGTGTTGCAAGTGATTTGCCTAAAATCCAGTCTCATATGTGCGTCTTATTCAATTTGGCAGAAACTTACAATAAAGTTTCTAATACCAACATGATGAAAAAACCAAATGAAAACCAGGAAATTGAATCAGCCAAAAGAATGGAATGAATAAGTAAAAGACGAAAGGGAGCATGAAATACTGTTTGTGGAGAAAATCTTGACATCACTTTAGACCGAAGAAGCAAATTCAAAATCTCATTATTATACAATGATACGTTAATCACTTTATTTAATTATTTTGACATTTTATGTATGGGTAGACTTATTGAATAATATTATATTAATTATAGGCTTAAATATTTTTTTTCCATCTAATTAGCATTTTTATTTTTGTTCTTTTAATTATTTTTTTCCGTTTTAATTTTTGTAAAATATGTTTATTTTATTTTTTATCCTTAAAACTCTTTATATTGTATTTTTTTCATTGTTCAAGACACTTTTTTTTATTATTCAAAGTATTATTAAAAATGCTCTAAAGACGAAAAATAAAACAAATGCATTTTATAAATGACTAAAACAAATTTTTTTACAAGAATAGAAATGAAAAAAAATACTAAATTGTAGTTAAAAAAAGTATTTAAGCCTTGATTATATCATCAGATAGCAATATAATAAATTTTTATTTATCAAAATTAATCTATAATTTGTGTTTACCTTTTTTTTGTTTCCTTAGCTATGTGACCTGCCTTGTGTTATGGTCTTACTGTCCCAGCAAAGGATTCCCGAGCGAGATTATTAGGGCATCCCGTAATAGTCTTAGAGGGAAAGGAAGGAACAAGTAAGATAATTTTGAAATCATGAAGAATACTTGTAGATAAAATATCACTGCTCCCTCTACAAGTCCTTAGATCCTATAAAACATTGGTGTTAATACGGGACAAATTTTTAAGTGTACAAAATGGAGGTGTTTGTGGGATTAGGTGATGTGGTTAATCTATTCGTGATTTATTTAAATTAAATACATTAAACGTTTGGTTAAATTTAATTGTTTAAACCATACTTAAGTTTAGTTTCTCACTCGATTATATAAATGTGTTAAGTTAGATTTTATAGACTCAACATATAACAAATTTTTGAATGGCTTTATTTTTGGGCAATTTGTGAATGACTCAACATTACTTTATTAAAAATGACTAGCTAGATATTTAGTAGAAATATTTATTATTTATGATCAAAATTATTATATATTTGGTTCTAAGTTAGAGTCCTGTGACCTAGATAAAAAAAAAAAACTGAAAACTAATAAATATAACTTAACTTAGGAACAAAATATAAATTTCTTGTGAAGCAAAGTGCAGCACAAAATCAAACATACTATATGTGAAAGCTTCCCACTTATAATATAGTAACAAAAAATTATTAATATTTATCATAATTATCTTAAAAGTTATTACTATGCTATAAATTATAAATAATTTTCAATTGTTAACACTACACTTTTTTACATGGAGAATGAAATTTAATTTTTTTTTTGTGGAAGAGAATGCGTGCAACCTAAGCTCTAATAAATTTGTTCACGAAATGTTTTCTTGTTGATCCTTGATGAGACGGAACCCATAGTTAAATGTGAAAAAGAGTAAGTTTTTTTGTTTTTATGTGGGGAAAAAAATATATTAGAAAAGATACTACAGGTACCAAAATCCATATGCATGAGGATCATACAAGTAAATATTAGCTAAGAAGGTTATTGACTATTTCCGCTCAAAGCAGGAATAGATAATAACTTTTCATTACAAATAATTCCCCCCCACGGAAAAAGTGATAAAAACAACATTTAATAATTCACAAGAACCATCAAAATGAACAGGAGTAAGTATTTATTTATGAATAAATAATTAAATTTATTCTCAAAAAGTGTAATGCGTTGCTAAAAAATAAAAAATATAAATTTAATATTTAAATACATAAAAAGTGTAAAAAATAATTTAATTATTAAATTTATGAGATCATTTAATTATTAAATTATAATTTTAAAAATTAATTCAAAAATAAATTATATTTTTTAAGATTAATTTAATATTAAATTACAAGTGACAAATTTGTCATCAAAATATCCGCAGAAGTAATTTATTCCACCTTTTACTTATTCAAAAATTATTATTATTATTTTTTTTAATCTATCAAGACTAATTTTTCAGCAACTCACACTTTTATCTACAAATTTGGCTAATTTTCCTTTATTTATTTATTTAGTGCAAGGCAACACATAACCAGCGGCCAGCGCAGCGTGTCTGTGTGTCCCCGGCGTGAAGACGCACCACACTTCACCACCTCTCTCTCTATTTATGTTGCTCTCGCCTCTCCGATTCTCGCACCTTCCATTTCCATGGCTTCCTCAACCTCAATTCCCGCATCCGGTACCTTCTCCTTCTTCTTCTTCTTCTTCTTCTTTGAACATTCCATAGTAATCTATTTCTCCAATTCAATTCGTCTTCTTCTGATCTCAATCAACGAATCAATCTCTTTCTCGCAGAAGCCGTGCAGGTTCTCCTCTCCTTGCTCGCCGATGACACTTCCTCCGTCAGAGAAGCCTCCATGTCCTCTCTCAAGGACATTGCCGCACTGTAATTACCTCTCTCTCCTCGCTGCTTTCCTTTCCCTGCTTCGTTCTTCAAAGCCTCACCGGTCATCGCGTGTTCTTTTCAGGAATCCTCTTCTCGTTCTCGATTGCTGCGCCGTCGTTTCGCGCGGTGGACGTCGGGTGCGCTTACTCTCTGCCTCTCTCGCTTTTCGTTTAGGTTTTTTGCTCATTCATTCGTTTATTTATTTTTCTCCCGTGGTGTTTCAGCGGTTCGGGAACATGGCTGGAGTTTTCCAAGTGATGGCGTTTGGAGTTCGAGCTCTCGACAAAAAAGACGTTGATTCTGCTTTCATGGCGAAGCTCGCTAAGATTGCTACAGCTGAGTTGATATCGTCTAAGGTGCTTTGCTTTCTGTTTTCTTGCAGGACTGAGTAGCTAGCAGCGGTAGTAGTTATAATAATGACTACAATTCACCGACAAATTCATTATAAGTTTAATAGGAATAAGTTTACAACTTACAACTACTCAAATTAATTATAGAATGGAGATGCCTCGTGGTGAAGAGGAAAAATTCTGTCAAGTCTGAGGGCTCGCAATGATGGAAGATAGTTTAGTTTTTGTTTTCTTTTACCAAAAATGAGGATTACCTTTCAATGGCATTTTCCCACTTTTTGATAGAGAATTTTAACAACACAGAACATAAGAAGTTAAGAAAGAAGGACCAAAAACAGCTTGCTACGTTGAATAAATGGGAAGTAAATAAATAAATAAAAAAACAGAAGCTAAATTACATCAACATAGCACTGATCAGCAAACCTGCTGCATATAGCAAAGGAATGTCCTAAAAGTCCATAGGCTGGGCATCATAAAGACACTAAGAAGGCAGATTTGTTCCATAAAATTGGCACATATTAATCCTGGAATTTTACGGGATATGTCCCCCAATTGCGAACACTCTACATCTGGATGGTGTCTATGATGTTGCAACAAAAATGGTCAAATTAAGATCCAAACACTAATAGCACATATTAGAAGGTTTGATAATTGATGTTACCTTCACGCTTGAGTTGATTTTGTTTCATTGTTCTCTGCTGGAGAAGAGGTAAGGAAGATTAAGGTGATCATGATTATTTGTTGATGTTGATTTGAATTCAAAGGATATTTTCCTTAAACATTAACCTCTCTGATTCATGGGGATGGGTTTTGAAGCTATTTTACATATAGTTTTTGCAGATATAAGAACCATTCTTGGGTCTTCATCTAACAGATGATTGAGCTAATATGTGCTATTAGTGATTCAAGGTTTGAAATTTAGCTGTCCAAATTTTAGTAGCACATTATTTGGCAGCCTCTCCCCCTTTCATTTTTCACATGGGCAAATAATTTGCTGGGAATTGAAGGCATGCAAGTCTGATATGAAAGAAGATTTGGATGAAGAAGACAGAAGGAAGATATAGGGTGACAAAATTGAAATTGGAAGTTACTGAATAAGAAAAAAAAGGTGGGTTACATGCTGGGCATAGTATTGATGGTTTTAGACTTACACATGCTAGTCATGGCCAGATGATTAACATATAGTCTCGGTGAATATGCTGGATTTATGTCACTTTGAACTTGAAAAGTTTGTTAGTATATAGTTGGATTAACATAATTGAGGACAAAGGAGTGCTCATTTGTTCTGGGGCTAAGTTTTGAACCTTATAGGTGGTTGGTGGTGCTCAAGACATTAAAAAACATGTTTATCAAAGAAAATGGTTTATAGTTAGGCC
This sequence comes from Glycine soja, assembly GCF_004193775.1. Classification (NCBI taxonomy): domain Eukaryota; kingdom Viridiplantae; phylum Streptophyta; class Magnoliopsida; order Fabales; family Fabaceae; genus Glycine; species Glycine soja. Next base: position 44,433,509 of record NC_041020.1, read on the forward strand.
TACGGTGGCCTAGCTTGTGTTTTTGACTCAGTGAGAAACCAAATAATTGCTGTTAGGACTCAGAATCTAACGAGGAAGAAGCTAAAGAGAAGTTGTAAGTTGTATGATACTTTCAACTATGAGAGTTTGACTAATCTGGCAGGTTTGTTGGAAATCTTGGATTGTTTGATCATTTGGTTTATGTGGGTATGCAAACTAATATGCAGGATTGAGCAACTTGACTTTGTGTTCCTAACTGTATGAGGTTTGATGCATGGTAGTTGGTATCTACAATTTGTGATACAATTCGTACAATACGAGTCATGAAGCTGGTGTTATGAATTGTTGAACAAATCGTTTTTGTGCCTGTATTGCACCATGAATCGGACTTGAATCGCAAGAATCGTGATCTGGAGAAGAATTGCATGATTCTTGTGTAGGTTCTGTTAGGCCTCAGAAGGAGTGGCAACACCCTGTCTGTTGCTCTTCCAACGGCTGTCATGCCTGGCTGGAGTGGTGCTTTTCGCCACCAAAGTTGAAGGAAATGGCGACCAGAGTGGCCAAATCACATTGCACTTCAGTTCTAATTGCTGTTCCACTCATGGCTGTGCTTGCATCTTGTGGGTCAAAGAAAAGAGACGATCTGATTCACAAGCCTAACGGACCTAACCCCAAACGACAGTGTGTGTGTATACATATACTTTTTTTTTTTTAATATTTCAGCTACTTTGGACTGTGTTTTAGTTGCTAGACACACCGTGTTTCAACTATGACTTTGGACTGCCAGTTTTAATGTTTAACATGATATTTAAGTATTGTATACTTATATAGTATCAAACAATTTTTTTAATTGATATTATAGTTGTTTTTATTTCAATTACTGTTTAATATCTTTTACCATAAATTCTATTATAAAACATAGTAAAATCTGTTATAGTTTTTCAAATACAAATATTAAATTAATATACTATATACTAATATATAATAAATTTAATAGCAGAATGTTTATAAATTTTAATATTATTCTTATAACAAATTTTAACTAAACTCATGCATCTCATGCTCTTAAGAGTTATTTTTTTAGTTATTGATCATGAATATGTGCTTTACTATGTCTTTTAGTTTGCATATGCTATGTTTTATTACTGATCATGACTCGTAAGATTCACGATACTATTTGATTTGTGATTCGTAAAATGATCCGTTCGATTCACGATTTTTATCCCGATTCAACTACCTTGGTTTGACACTGTGCAATAACTTTACTTTCTAAAACATGAATTTGGATATTTAATTATTGAATCTCTATGGCGAAGCTATTTTGTAATAGCCATGATGACAATAATTTTTTACCAATAAATACTATAAACAATGAAAGACACTATTACAGTTTGTGTTGGGTTTATTAATAAACCATCAGTATCAACATTTAGTCTCACATAATTATACAACATTGAGATTTTCTTTTTCTCATAGAGTATTTGAAACACTAATTTGAGGAGTACTCTAGGCTTATTGTTCTACCTCACCATTCCTCTATTTGAAATGACAGTAAGTCTATTGTACTCATTATTAGATCCTTCCTTGTGTGTTATTTTCTTGATATTATGGTCATTTTAGGATATTCCAGCTGATGATGGCTTCACCAGATTTGGTATGTTAGTGCTCATGCTTTATTGGATTCACACTGGTTGTTCTCTGCAGGAACTAAATTCTGATTGGCAACGAGCAGCAACAAGCCTACTTGTTGCAATAGGCTCACATTTACCAGATCTCGTGAGTATCTACTTTTAGTACTTCTAGTACAGACTCTTTTATTACCTGTTAAATAAGTCTAAGTAATGAGCTGTTGTCTATACTCCATAGTTTTTACTTTATCTCTTTAACTGGGAATTATTACAATATTTTTCTATCATGCTAAAGTAATATCTCCCACTCATTTTACTTTCATGGGATGTACCATTGGCTTCTATTTATATTTTATATACTTTCTTTTGCACTTCTCCGAGTTTTCCTGGATTCTAAGCTGGATTCTTTGTCTCATGTCTTTAATCTCTCTTTCCAATTAATTGGTATTGCAGATGATGGAAGAAATTTATCTTCATTTATCCGGGGCAAATTCAGCATTACAGTCTATGGTTCAAATCCTTGCAGAATTTGCTTCTACTGATCGTTAGTAATCAATTTATACTATGTGCTTCAGCTGTCAAATTTTATTAGGGAATCACATTCTATGGTTAACACTGATGTGCTTTTCTTCCATATAAATCTGATACAGCCTTGCAGTTCATTCCACACTGGAAAGGTGTACTTTCACGAATTTTGCCAATTCTTGGAAATGTGCGAGACATGCACCGGCCAATTTTTGCAAATGGTATGGTGAATCGGTGATTTTTCTGTTACTTTGTTGATGGATGATTGGATGTTTAATATGTGATTCCATCTTTAATATCTTTTGGTGATTTATCTTTAACTGGTTGAAGTTGCTGACAAGTGCACTTTATGTGTAATATGCCCGGCCAAATTTAATTGCATGGGAAATTACTTATTTTGTAAATTTCATGCCATAATAGGACATTGCATAATACTGATAAATGCAAAACTGGCAAACCTTATCAATTAAATGTAGTTGTGTGTGATGAACAACTTGAAAATCTTAGAAACTTTAAAGGGCAGTGCATCTTGTAGTTTCTGAAATTTTAAAGACCTTGGCCAAGAAAAACATTTTAAGATAAGATTGGTGTCATTAATAGGGTAACATTTTGAGTGAATGGTAAAGTGTGGTTGGAGATTTCTAATTTAGCCTGGAAGTGAACAATCTTGGCGACTTGGTTTTGGAGCATGCCAAATTTGGTGATCTTATTTTCAATTTTTCATTGTACTTTTTTTTAAAGTTCACTCTAGATTTAGTTTTTAATGCAGTATATTAAGGCTCATAAACCAATGAAATATTTTAAAGTTGTTTTGAAAATATACAATTTTCTAAGTTTGTGATCCTTTTGCTTTTTGTTGTACTTTTAATTTGGGATCTCACTTTTTGATGGTGGGGCAAATGGGGGAAGAGGAATTTTGGCTAACCTTGCTCAAAGGTGTAATTGCTGTGGATAATCTGATTGATCTATTTAACTCATAATTTGTTATTGTTTGCAGCATTTAAGTGTTGGTGTCAAGCTGCTTGGCAATATAGTATAGATTTCCCTTCACATTTTCCCCAAGATGGTGATGTCATGTGAGATCAATATATAATCTTGTTTATTTTCTGATTCAACACATCATGTTTCCTTTATTTCTTGTCTGAAGGTGAGAAATATCTCTAATTCTCTATGTAGTGCAGGTCATTTCTAAATTCTGCTTTTGAGCTTTTGTTGAGAGTTTGGGCAGCTTCAAGAGATTTAAAGGTCACTATTATATTGCTTTATTTTTGTTTTTTTACATTCTACTGCTTATATGATTCTCTATTCTTTTCCTTGTATGAGTTGTATATATAAATTGAGTTTCTGAACTCATTTTGTTTGTGTAGATGAATTGACATTTGATAGTATATAAATGTATCATTTACATGATATATTTACCTGATTGTTTTTGATCTTTGTCTTATGTGAACTTATTTGGTTTTAGGTTCGCGTGGCTTCTGTAGAAGCACTTGGGCAGATGGTAGGTCTCATAACACGAACACAATTGAAGACTGCCCTACCAAGGCTTATTCCTACAATATTGGACTTGTAAGATTGATCAGTGCAAAGCATTTTATATTTTAGTAGTTCTCTATTATTGTTATTTGATGAGTGCTTTATTCTTATTTAATGAGTGCTTTCTCATAAGATCAGAATATGAAAGATACTTATAATATCAACATGTATTATAGAATGGATTCATATTCATCTTTTCTTCTGTCAGGTATAAAAAGGACCAAGATATAGCTTTTCTGGCTACATGTAGTCTCCACAATCTTTTAAATGCCTCTTTACTGTCTGAAAGTGGCCCTCCTATGCTTGATTTTGAGGTAATGAATACTATAATGTTCTTCTTTAAAAAGTTTTTTGGTTTTTTAGATAAGAATTTTGTTTAATAAATTTTGTGGTATTTTGAGATTTTTTAATCATACTTCTGGTTATTTGGTAATCTTCAATCAAAACTTAAAATTTGTCTTTGATTTGTTTCCGTTTCATTTGAGTGATGGGAGGGTTGCCATGTTACTTTGGAATGTACTATGAACATCTATGCGTTGCTTACAGATTAATAACTTTTTTTTTTCTCTCTGTTATTGTTTGGGCTAAGCACTTATATGTAGTTCTGAAATATCATAGATACTTGTATCTCCTTATGGTCATGGAAGAAGAGTGGTAACTGGTTTTGGGTTGAATGTTTGTTGTTGTTCTACTGAGTAATGTGGTGATCTTAAAAGTAGAACAACATTACTCAGTAGATGGGTACCTCAGGTACAATTTGGATAGGCCATGACACTTGTTGCAATTTCTAAAATAAAATAACATTGTTTTGATGCAAGAATTCCTACTAGTGAAAGACATAAAGTGGAAGGTCCTAGACAAAGGATACTTCTTGCATGCTCTGCCTATATACATTGATCATCCCCGTTTTTCGTAAACGCTCTTCTATTCAATTTTTCGTAAACCTAAAATGGTATCAAGGCCAGTTTTTCGTAAATGCTCTTCTCTTTGATTTTTCTAATTCCTTCTTCCACATCCATGGTATCAAGAAATTATGGATAAGATGAAGAAGATGAATAGAACGACGCCAGGATCCATGGAGAATCGATAAGCCGAAGGAGGATTCGCTACAAAGGAATAACTTTCTTGATAAGAGTCAATTTGATTTTCAGTCAAACACCAAAGAAGAGGCTAAGCTCTCTCTAAGCACAAACTTAATTTCAATTATGTCAAAAGTTCCTACAATTAAGAGTTTCTGAGTATTTATAGAACTAGCTTAAGAGGATAACTAAGCCTTTAATAAGGCCTATTTACATCAAGCTCAAGCCCATTACACAAATAAACAAAAATTAGGAATTTTCGTAAATTCACGCTGAAGGTGTGCGCTAAGCCAGACAGCTCGTGCTAAGCCCAATTTCTCCTAGGTTTGGAATTGCGCTAAGCCAGATAACTCGCGCTAAGCCACTGAAGGTGTGCGCTAAGCTAGACAGCTCGCACTAAGCCCACTGAAGGTGTGCGCTAAGCCAGACAGCTCGCGCTAAGCCCACTGAAGGTGTATGCTAAGCCAGACAGCTCGCGCTAAGCCCAATTTTTCCTCGGGTTGGAATTGGGTTAAGCCAGACAGCTCGTGCTAAGTCTGATAATGTGCGCTAAGCCAAGGTTTGTTGTTCACCAATCTTCAACATGCTCCAATTCAACTCCTTGTGATTTTCTCCTTCCGTTCCTTTGAGGAGTAGTCCATCCTTGATCCTCTTGGCCATCTCTTCTTGTAGAAGCTTGACTCTAGATTTTGTCATTGGCCCCTTCAACTCATAAAGTGTTTCTAGGTCCTTGTGCTCTTTGGATAACCCTCTATCATAGATGACTACATCTCATCTTTATTTATAATGAAGAAATCATAATCAGTATTGATTACATATCAATCAATTACTGATTATTAGGTAATTACATATCAATCAGAATCATAAGTTTCTATGTAATAATAATACAAGATAATCTAAAGATAAATGTAACACACACACACACACACACACATATATACAACCAGATAGCTTGTGCTGTAATCATAAAAAAAGAGGTTTGTGTTGCAAGCTTAACAGTTAAGATCTAACTGACTTATAACAGACTCCAGCTGTCCTAACAGAATGACAACTGGCTAACTAAGTCTGACAAGGTTCTGACTCAGCAACCGAGTCAGCTCAACAGACAATCTAACACAGCAACTCTTATACACATATGTAAAGATAATAGCCCATCACCAAGTACACTATCAGCCCCTTTGTATAAGCATTTGGTTTATCTGTATCTTGCTGGAATTTTATCACTTGAGAAATTTAAATAAAATAATTGGTTGCAGGATTTGACTCTTGTTCTATCAACACTTCTACCTGTGGTTTCTTTCAATAATGACAGCAAAGACCAGTCAGATTTCCCTGTGGGACTGAAGGTAATACTATCGATTTCATTTGTTGGAAACTTGGAACTATTTGAGTATGATTACTTCTGTAGCACCTGTTGCTGCAAATTCCAGCTTCATTCCTTTTTTACCAACTCTATTTTTTTAATTCTTTGAATTTAATGGTGCATGTCTTTTTAGTGTCTATTTGTTATTTTTGTTTCTTGGAGTTCAGTTCCAATAAGAGGCATAATGATTGGTGCAATTTTTCTTTTTTTTGGTGCCTTTTGCAATGAATGTGAAGGCTGATTGTGGCTGGGTAGTTCAAGTGAAATTTGTCATTATCATTTTGTGGAGATGTTCTTTGTCTGTGGGGTTGGTATATTTTTCTAGAATTTAATGTTAGCATTTATAGCCTGCATAACTTGTCTCTGATTTTAAGACAGAGTTGTCTTCTTTGACTTCCTGATGGGTTAGAAGGAAAAACTCCTGTAAGGAAGGAATGGTGTATCCACCCTTAAAATTTTAGTGGATTAAGAGCACAATGTGTTTTATATTAAAATCAAGGGTGGGTGGATACACCCGTACTTGCTCACTTTAGAGGATACTTATCAGGATTAGATGTTGTGGTTTCTCCATGGATTTGCTTTTTGACACTTGCAAAGAGGGTTTGGACTCTAGAGAGTCTTTTGAGATGATAATTGTTCCTTTTGTTCATGTTTTTTGCGGATGTCATTGGAGGTTTTTCTTTGGCTTTGTGCTAGTAGTTTCTATTCCTTTGATTTTCTTTTGGATAAGGATCTTCTAATGTGAGGTTATCTCTAAAGTGAATAAGGGTGTCTTAGAATGTGGGTTAGAATCTAACTCAACCCTAAAAAACTGGCTTGTAAGGGGTGGGTTGCCCCTGCTTATACACTTTACTTGGCACTATCTATAGCTAATATATGACTTGCATTTTTCCCAATGCACCCCCTCATGCTCAACACTTTTGGGTTTGGTGCATGGATAATATGGTAGGTAGCCCGTTAATGGATCTAGAATTGACTTTGATATCATCCTAGAATGTGGATTTGAACCTAACTCAACCGTACATAATTTGGTTTGTAAGTTGAGGGCTGACTCCCACTTATATACTTTATCTTGACACTAGTTGTAGCCAATGTGAGATTTAGGTTTTTTCCAATAGGGTGTATGTACCTATAATTTAATGTGTATCAGAATCTTAAACTACTAAGATTTAAGGGTTGATGCTCCTTTATTTGCTCACTTTGAGACTATCAATTTAGAAGAGCTTTTTCCTTTTCCATTATCCAGAGTAAAAAGTTACATTTAATTTGTTCAATTATGTATGACAGATGTATAATGAGGTTCAGCATTGCTTTCTGACAGTTGGCTTGGTGTATCCAGATGATTTGTTTTTGTTCCTTGTAAATGTAAGTACTTGCACATTTGATAGTATGTTGGTAATTCTGTATGGTCGCAATTCTTGACAGTAACTTTTCTTCCTTCCCTCTTGTTGATGAAAAAAGAAATTTTACTAAGATTAAAGGAGGATTAATATAATAGCAGAGGATAGATGAAGTCAACAAATAAAACATCAGGTAAAATTAATTAAATTACTGGAAGAAGCTTGAATAAAAATTTCAAATTGGATGAAGGCATAAAATAATCAATCAAATCAGGGCATGCTGTTTTTGTTTTCTTTGTTGCTTTCTTTCTAATTTCATTTTTGGTTGGTATATTTTTGTTAATAATTACAAAAAACCTATTTTGTTTTCAAAATTTATTGAAGAAATATTTGAAACCAGGAATCAGGATTAAAACAATGTGTGGGGTTTTTATAATTATTAAAACTTGTCAACTAAAATGAAGACTGAAAGCAAACCAAACATCAGTTAGGGTGTATTTAGTTTGTTTTTATTTTCAATTGATATGTTTTTGCTAATGATTACACAAATGATGCATTATTTTCTAAATTCTTCAATACAGGAAATGAAGTGAAAAAGTGTGTTTTTTTTTTTGTGATTACTAATGAAAGCATGTAAACTGAAAATGAAAACAGAACATAAATCAAACACACCCTTAGTTTTTGTAATATCTTGTTTCTTCAATTTAAAATTGGGTAAAATATATTTTTGGTCCCTCAAAATATTTCAAAATGTTGGTTTTAGTCCCCAAATTTTAGTAGAAACACGTGTTTTTACTCCCTAAACAAGGGACTAAAATCACATCACTTTTGGTAAAACATTTTAGTCCATACATTTAACAAAAGCAATGTGGTTTTAGTTCCTCAGTAGGGATTAAAATTGTGTTTCTAACTTTCTATTATTCCTCATTAGGGATTAAAAATGTGTTTCTATTAAAATGTAGAGACTAAAACTGTGTACAATTTTTATAGGGACTTAAACCAACATTTTGAAATATTGAGGGACCAAAAAATATTTTGCCCTTTAAAATTTAATTGTTGTTAGTATGTTCAGTTGAAGAGGGCATTTCATTGTTAGTATTTTGATTCCTTGGTTCTCTCTTTCTATTAAAGTCTATTCTTTTTCCAAGGAGAACAATATTATTAGAGAATGTAGACTAGAGTATACATTACTCTAATAAATATTCTTTTCTGTTTGTTGTACTATATAAAAGTTATGCTTCTGACTATAGTTCCTGCTTTCAGAAATGCAGGTTGAGGGAAGAACCATTGACTTTTGGTTCACTTTGCATTTTGAAGCATCTCTTGCCAAGGTTTCTGCCATTTCTAATCCTGATGAAAATTATTCGTAATTATCTAGCATAAGTTAACCTACAATTCTTATTTGAAGGCTGTCTGAAGCTTGGCATAGTAAAATACCTCTACTAGTCGAAGCTGTAAAGTCCTTGCTTGAGGAGCAGAATTTAGGTGTTCGAAAGGCACTTTCTGAGGTAAGTCTTTGTTGTTTTTTAAATATTAAATAAGAGAATTTGTTATTTTCACTAATAGGTCTATATATTTTGGCTTCTCATTCTTTCCTTATTTATTTATAGTTAATCGTGGTTATGGCTTCTCACTGTTATTTGGTTGGTTCGTCTGGAGAGTTGTTCATTGAATATCTTGTACGCCATTGCGCTATAACAGATCAAAATCGGAGTGATCTTGAGAGCACACCAAATAAGAGAATAGAGGTACCCCCTCTTTCACCTGCCTCAAAGCAAAAAATTGCAAGTACATATCTTTGAATTACCATGAGTTCTCATGAATTTTTAGTAAAATACGGTGTTACCTAGGAGCTTAATATGTGTATATTTGTTATTTTCTTGGATATAGCAGTTCTCTTTGCTCCTTTTCAGTGTTTTAGGGAGAGTTTCCTATGTTGATATGATTGGGAGGCTCTGTTGTTTTGAGTCTTCTAGTCTCTTTCCCCCCTTTCAATTCAATGTTCATTTTTGTTGTTATTTCTCTCCTCTCATCTATCATAAAATTTCTTCTTTTACTTTAAAACTAGAATAATGACAGGAATATTTCTTGTACCGTTTTGTAGTGCTTTTATTTTATAAATTATGGATCCCCTAACTCTTGGTTATTCTTAGATGAAAATTGGTGCAGTTACTCCTGGTGAGTTAAGAGCAGTTTGTGAGAAAGGTCTCCTTTTGGTAACTATTACGATTCCTGAAATGGAGGTAAATTTTATTTTTTTCCTTTTGATAATTTTTGTAGTGATTTCACTTGTTTTGTGGGACCTATTATTTCTTTTATTATCTATTTGCTAATTTTACCGGAAAACTTGTTTTGAAATTTGAATTGATATTGCATTTTACAGCATATTCTTTGGCCTTTTCTGTTGAGGATGATTATTCCATTGACCTACACTGGTGCTGTGGCCACGGTAAAAGTTCTATACTAGTAAAACTTCTGTAGGGAATTTCAACTCGATTTTCAGATGCTTGGCTAATTTTATACATCCATGTTGTAAGATTTGCAAATTGTAAGGATATATATGCATGCACTGTGAAATTAAGTTTTATTGTTGCAGTAAGTTTTCATTGACAAATTAGAAGACTTCATTACTACTTTTACAGGTGTGCAGGTGTATCTCAGAATTGTGGCGGCATAGGTCATATAGCAATGATATGTTGAGTGAGTGTAAAACCCGTCCTGATATACCATCTGCTGAGGTAGGATATCTTTAATGGTTTTTTTTTTTTTTTTTTTAAATTTTATAATTACCTGTACTGTCAATTGTTAAAAAAAGGCACCGTTTGCCATATTCAGCACATATCACCTGGTTGAATAATTTATGCTTGATATAGGAACTTCTTGCCCGATTGTTGGTGCTTTTGCACAATCCTCTAGCAAGGGAGCAATTGGCCACCCAAATTTTGACAGTGAGCACATTACATTTTTTAATATTGCACATTGTTCCTTTTGAGTTATTCATGGTATTTTCACATCTAGAGTCCTTCAGCATAATTGTTTTGTAATGTTGCGATGCTGTATATACTAAGATTTACTAATCTATTATTAGCTTTCATCTAAAACTTAAAGATGTTTACAAGTTTGTTGCATAGTTTCCTTACTGGTATCAGGAACTACATTTTTTCTCTCTTCTCTGTTTAATCAAGATTTGTAAGAGAGAGAATTCTGATTAAATTTTTTATTTATATGATCTGAAAAGTACTGAAAAAAAATGATCTGAAAAGTACAAAAAGTGATGAGCCTCTGTTATAAGTATATATAGACCAGAGGATCATCATGAGACAGGTGCCGATTATAACTGTCTGACAGTGACTATATAACTGACTAGTGACTAGCAGGAGCAGACTAACAAACCCCCTCGCAAGCTCAAGGTGGGTGAGAGACTAGAGGTAACTTAACCACCTTAAGCTTGTTTCTGAGAAATGAAAATCTAGTAGGAAACAGGGTTTGGTTAAGAGATCAGCCCACTGATTCAAGCCAGGGATGTGCTGCACAGAGTTGCTTAGCTAGAACCTTTTCTCTGACAAAATAGGATTGTGGGAGAGATTCACTGCAGTCTGCTCTGAGGTTATCACAGTAGACCACGGGAGTGTGATGGGGAACAACTAGCTCAGTAAGTAATGTCTGAATCCACAGAAGGGCCAGCAGTAGCAGATCCAAGGCTGCAATTTTCAGTTTCTATGCTTGATCTGGCTACCACAGTCTGTTTTCTTGACCACCAAGAGACTAAATCCGGACCAAGGCAGATAGAAGCTTCAGAAGTGGATCTCTTGATTGGGTTCTGCTTACCAATCAGCATCACAGAAGGTTCTAATGGAAAAGGGTTGATGAGGGTCATCTGGAGCATGCTGCAGGCCACATTGTAGAGTACTCTTGAGATGTCTAAGGATTCTTTTAACAGCAACCCAATGAGATTCAAGTGGGACAGACATGAACTGACAGATTTTATTCACAGAAAAGCATATCTCTGGTCTACTGATGGTGACACACTTAAGAGCACCAACAACTAACATGTAAAAAGAAGGACCAGACAGTAAATTCCACCCTGTTTCAAGAGTTTACAGCGAGAAAGCATAGGAGAGGAGATAGCTTCTGCTTCAAGCATTTAGTTTTGGCAAGGAGGTCCCTGTATTGTGTTTGAGCCATGAGAAGAATGCCATTGGATTGGGCCACTGGGGTCAAGCCTCAATCCTAGGAAATAATCAAGAGTGCCCGTTTGCTTGAGAGATCACAAAGTCCAGCTTGTGAATGAGGTGCTGAACGAGCGGAGGAGTTGCCTGTGATTATTATATCATCCGTAAATAAACAATGCAGAAGTTGTGGTAGTAAATGAACAGAGAAGGGGCATATTTCCTGTCTTTAAAGCCAAATTGTAGTAAAGCGGTCTTGAGTCTCTCAAACCAAGCCCTTGGAGCTTGTTTGAGACCATAGATGACTTTATGAGGCATGCACACTAGAGAAGTATCAGTGGCTTCAACGCCCAAAAGGTTGGGCCATGTAAACTTCTTCAAGGAAGCCATTGAGCAAAAACCTTGTTAACATCCAACTAAAAAATAGACCATTAGTGAGTGAGAGCTAGAATCAAAATAATCCTGATGGAGGCATGTTTGATGATAGGGGAAAATGTCTCATTAAAGTTTACTTAATATGTATGATGATTTTTTTTTTGTTGGTCTGATGGTGTCAATCACTAGGCTCTTTTTATTTATTTATAAGATGCACATATTTCCTTGGATGACATGTAAGTTTACATTTTTTTTGTAGGTCCTATGTCTTTTGGCACCTCTATTTCCAAAAAATATCAATTTGTTTTGGCAAGATGAGGTAATATTTTTCTGCTAAAAAAATGTTATCTGATTGAAATCTTAGTTCTTTGCTAATTTCTTTACCTTTTGTTAGAGGTTGACCCAAGTTTTCGGTTATACATTACTATTGAAACTTGTCATACTCATGCAAATAATTATTGAAGGTTTAGCATTTTCGTCTCTTGATTGTGCATCTATTGATACAAATACTGAGATCATAAAAGTTGGAGTTTTGTTAGGCTTTCTGATCCTTAAAAATATTTAGATGAAGCAAACAGTCTACAGCAGTTTTGTAATTTTGTATCAAATGTGCCTGTAGAATTCTGTATGTATTATTGATAAATCAATAAATGCTTCACATACTTATTTCATTTTATAATATAGTGTATCATAAAATGTGATTTTGAATTAGTTACAACTTAGAATTTCAAGATGGTTATTATAGATCAAAATGTAATTAATGTGTGTATTTGGTAAGCTCTAGATTCCAAAGATGAAGGCATATGTTAGTGATACAGAAGACTTGAAACAGGATCCATCATATCAAGACACTTGGGACGACATGATAATCAATGTGAGTGTGATTGACTTGTTTAACATCCTATCCTCCCCTTGTTCTACTGTATAATGTGTTGTAATTAGTAAGAAGTATTTGTCTTGGAGTCAAACTTTCTGATGAACGCATTAGCTGTTTTTATTCAAGTAGGTCGGGTCATTTAATTTGTTTGCTGCTGGAATATTTCTTGAATTAGGTAATTGTGAGCTACAAAATAATAGTGCTACTGAAGCGATCAAACATGTTTCTGAAATTGGTTTTGTTGCTAAGCAAAAGCACAATGGTTGATCAGTATATCAATTCTGGTTATGTGAAGCTAATTTAACTCACTTTGATGTCCTAGACATTGTGCTAAATGTGAAATCCAAACATCCTCCAGCAAGAAATTTTGATATCATCTCTTTATCTTGGGTTGCAGTTTCTTGCAGAATCATTGGATGTGATCCAAGATGCAGATTGGGTTATGTCTCTTGGAAATGTTTTTGCCAAACATTATGAACTTTATGCATCTGATGATCAACACACTGCACTTCTTCACCGGTATGAATGCTCTAACCTAAAGTGTTCTTTTGTAGATGCAATAGAAACATAATGTGTTAAATATTGCTTTCTGTTGCTTGAGAAGTTGTTTTATTCACAGTTCATGTTTATATGTTATCGATACAAAATAAGGAAAATGAAATTGTATTTGTACTGGTAAGATTCAGGTTGGCTACGGAATTTGAAATTGATAGCTAATGATTCATCCTTTGTCTGATGAAAAACAATGCCAGAATCAATGTTGAACTGCTTGTGCACTTTTGGTGTTATCCATATTGATATGGGGTTTGGTTGTTGGTTCAGTCTATTCATTGTTCCTGTGGATCTATGTTCTTATACAGTGATTAAATTGGTTGATTATGATATATCTACCCTTGTGTAGCTTAACCCTCCCCCATACCTTCGCTTAGGAGCCTTGTGGCACTGGGTTATGCTGGTTTTTATTCCTCACTGTTCTGTCTTTTCCCCCCTTCTTATGTTTAGGGGCCTTTGCTGTGCTCTTGTAAGGCTGTACGCACTTGAAAAGGTTTAGGTTTATGTTCAAGGGAACTAATGTTGCATTGGAAATGGTTCTTTTTATCCTCTCCTATCTCATGCCATGATTTTGATGGTATGAACCATTCAGCTAGGGTTATTGTAAGATATACCTCCTCACATATTTATCTTGAAGTTCTTTACACTCGTGCAAAATTGTGCTTTTGAAAGTTGCTATTACCTCCTATACAATGACAAAGGATGATGCTAATTTTCTATTAGATGAAATTCCATTGTCAAAATTTCCTTCATATTTTCTAGTTTCTACTGGACACTGTAGCTTGCATGAAATTTTAGTTCATGAAGTTTGTTTTCCCCTTTCAGTACATTTAATTAACTATATTATATTAATATATGGAAAAATAAGGTAGAAACAAAGCGTGTTGGAGATGCCATATCAACTAGAGATATGACTAAAATAGAGTATACAAGTGGGAGCAATCCTCACTTTATATGTCAGTTTTGTAGGATTGAGTTGTGCTCAAACCCAAATTCTAAGATGACATCAAAGTCTATCCTAGCAATTGTTGTTGACCCTATCAGGCCACCCCACTTGCAGATGTCCAATCTTGCAAACTTCACGCTTGAAATCAGGGATGGATCCAAAATTGTATCAAGGGGAATTTTTTTTTACACAATTATTTAAATATCTAACTTCTAATAAATAATTATTTAATAAATAATTAGTTTCAAAAAATATTTATTAATAATTTTTTGTGTAAACCTAAAGATAAGATCCACTTCTAAAAGAAAATTAAGCAAACGTCAACTCAACACCTTATTTTTTTTTATTCATTTTCCTCTATTAATATATTTTAAAATTTTTTTTCCTCATATATATAAGGGTGTTGAGGGAGGGGTGATCAAGGCCCTTGCTTGCCCCCTTGGTCCGTCCCTGCTTGAAATGGTCAATCCTTTGCGCGAAGAGATTGTGTTGGAGATCCCATATTGACTATTGATATGACTAAAATAGAGTATATAAGTGGGGGATAATTCTCGTCTTACAAGTTGGTTTTGTAGGGTTGAGTTAGGCCTAAACCCAAATTCTAAGAATATCTACCACTATAAGTTATACCAACTATTACACTATCTTTATGGGATGATTTAATTTAAAGTTGTATTGAAAGTTCTTATCATATAGGTCATATCTACGAAATGTTATGTTTATTAAAACGGTTTAAATCTCATTGATGTACATCAAAATTGATATAATATAGGGGTGTAATTTGATCCCTTTTCTCTCTCTGTGTATATATGAGAAAGAATCACTTAACAGTAAGTATCAAATTTTTGCACTTACACCACTTAATAATTTTATTTAGAACATGAAATTAACTAATCCAGTAGTTAAATTCTTTGATATTTTCTTATTGACCATGTATATCAAATTTCAAATAACTTTAAACATTCATTTGTATGTTATCCAACAATGAACATTTATTCATATTGTAAATGGCATATTATCTGTTAAAATAAAGTTGTACGATATGAATATTTTGGTTTTGTCTATACATGTCTCTCTATGCCTGCTTTCTGAAAATTGAACATAATTTATGGACATATTGAACTTAAGACTTGAAAGGGTGTGAAAAGCAATATTGAACTTGAACAGGTGCTTGGGAATTCTGCTTCAAAAGGTTAACGACAGAGCTTATGTCTGTGATAAAATAGATTGGATGTACAAGCAAGCAAACATTGCAAATCCAACAAATAGACTTGGGTTGGCAAAAGCAATGGGATTGGTAATTTAGCCTCTTCTTTTATTTATTTATTTAAATCTTGTTGGATTCATTTTCCTTTTCCTATTGCTTAACTTTTTTTCTATTTAAAAAGGTTGCTGCATCACACTTGGATACAGTGTTAGAGAAGCTGAAGGATATTTTAGACAATGTTGGACAAAGCATATTTCAGAGGTTTATGCCAGACTTATAGGATTGAGTGCATACATTTTTCTTTCTGAATTGGTTTATCAGCTGATATCATAAGCCCCTGCTGATGCATATGAATATTGAACATAATTTATGGACATATTATGTTGCCTCTTTTTCTAAATCTGCTCCCTCTTTTCTTTATGGTTCGAATGTTCATAAATAAACTTTACAAGCTATGTTGTATCATGCTGTTGTGTTTTTTGAAATGTTCTTTGATGAAGTTTTAATGTTGTTCTGATCTTATTGTCACACTCATGATTTATTTTCATCATCCATTGTCTCCTTTTATGTTTTTTTTTTTTATTTTCACGTTTTCGATGTTTGCAGTTCAATATCACATTGAAGGTCAAAACCCTAAGTATGTTTTTGATTTATAACTGACGAAATTGTGGCTCCTTGTGTAATATGTTAACAAACTGATAACTAAGCTTGTATATCTCCGTAGTATTACTGGAACTTTCTCTGTCACTGAAATTAATTTAAATGGACTCCAGAAACAGAGGATATCAATTTGCATTGATCCTCTTTAGCCGAAAAAGGAAAATACAGAATGCTAAGAGGATAAAAATCTTTACTTGATGCACATCACCCAATACCCAATCTGTTTCCTTCTCTTTATGCATTTCTCCCATATGTTTTTCCCTTGCTTTCATATACTGCCAAATCCCCATTCTGTCCCTTATTGCCTTGAGTCTCTTACCTATCCTTCCTTCAGGTGTTCTTAAAATGTTTCTTTTCTTTTCCTTTCTGAGATGCAATTAGATTCAGAATTTGTCTTATTTGTTTGTTCATATATATTTCCTTTGGTTGAACAATAGGTTTGCATCAGAACATGTCATCAGTTTAAAGAGAGATCTTTATTTCCTTTCATTGAACATTAACTTAGTTTGCATTAGAACATTGCAACATATTGGGAAAAACCCAAGTCCCATATTGGCTAGAGATAAGACAAAGATAGAATATATAAGTGGGGCGCAATCCTCACCCGAGCTAGGTTTTGGGGTTGAGTTATAGGGTGAGGGTTGCGCCTCACTTATATACTCTTTCTTGGCCTTATCTTTAGCCAATGTGGGACTTGGATTTTTCCTAATACATCCCCTCACGCCTAGCACTTTTGGGCTTGGTGCGTAGATAATATGGTGGGTGGCCCGTTAATGGATTTAGGATAGGTTCTGACACCATCTTAGAATGTGGGTTTGAGCTTAACTCAACCCCAAAAGCTAGCTCATAGGGTGAGGGTTGTCCCTCACTTATATACTTTTTCTTGGTCTTATCTCTAGCCAATGAGGGACTTGGATTTTTCTCTGTACAACAGTTCCTTAACTTACCCTTTGGATGCTTTTTTTCCTTTTCCTTTTCTAAGATTTAATTAGATTCAGACTTTGTGTGATCTGTTTGTAGCTTTCATTTGTTGCAGGATACTGTCATTGTTCTCTGATAGTTTCAGAACAGAAGAGTCTGATGACATACATGCTGCTTTGGCACTAATGTATGGATATGCTGCAAAGTATGCCCCATCAACAGTTATTGAAGCCAGAATAAATGCCCTTGTTGTAGGTCATCTTTTTTCTCTGCTTTTGACTCGGTAGTTATACAACAATCTTTACTTTGTTGTGTTGCTTTATTTCTTACCAGATACCAAGGGAATAAAAATTGCTGTGTTTGGAGTTTTCTGTTTAAATGCAGCCTTAATTTATCAAATACAGAAAGAGCTTTTATGAACAATAAAAGAAAAAAAATTGTTTTGAGGTATTTTTTTAAACATCAGCTTTCAAAAAGAGGCTAATAACAGTTTATATATTATTACAGTTTTTCCATTGATGAAAACAGGTTTATTAATAATGAGTAGTTTCTTACGAAGTCAGTTTGTATATTGTTGGGTTATTGCACACCGAGTAGGTGTATATATATACAAGGGTTTGCTAAGGTACACACTTGTTTTTTAGTATGAGTACGTTAGCAAGTTATAGTTAGATATTGTCTTAAAATACACCAATGGTGTAGCTTGCTAACACTCTCATACTAAAAATAGGTATGTGTACGTTAGCAAATGCTTGTAGGATTTGCTAACGTTACACACTTGTTTTTTAATATGAGTGCGTTAGTAAGCTATAACTAGAGATTCTCTTTAAGTACTCCAATGGTGTAGCTTGCTAACACACTCATACTAAAAAGCAAGTGTGTACATTAGCAAATCCCATATATATGATTTTGCCCTTAGTTGACAATAGATTGAACACAAGTAATAGAAAGACTAATGCTTGTAGAATAATGATTCTCATTACAAAAAAGAAAAAAGATGAATTACAGACTTATTTAAACTGAATATAGCTGGATTTCCAGCACAAAATCAGGAAATCTGATCCTATTTACTAGAAAATAATCTGAATACAGAAAAGAAATATCCTTATATGCATGAAAGCTACAAAATAGTAAAACAAGTGTAGGTTGGGTATCTCCTTTCCTGTAAATGTGTTATTTTGGTTATTTGCTTATGTTTGTAGTTAGGCAAAGTTGATTTGATGGTGTCATTAATGGGCAGGGCACCAACATGCTCTCTCGGCTTCTTCATGTGCGTCTCCCCAAAGCAAAGCAAGCTGTCATCACCGCAATTGATTTACTAGGTTTATAATTATCTTTTCCGAATTTAACTATCATTGATTTTCATGTTATTCCTTTCATTTTGTTACTTCTGCCCAATAATGTTGTCATCAGCACTTATGTGTTTTTCTTGTCACTTCTTTGAAAATTTTATGCTAAAAATGGATTGCTATGAAACCAACTTTAGAGAATGAACATTTTGTGAAAGTTGTGTTTATTTTTCCCCACATACTATAGTTTAAGAAATCATGCAATTCATGCTTTGTTTGTTTAAGGAATATATATGATGGCTGATTTTGTTCCATTAATTTTGTGAGCATGATGTAATTCTGATATTGCAGGTAATGCTGTCATTAATGCTGCTGAAAGTGGCTCGCCATTTCCATTGAAAAGAAGGGACCAACTGCTTGATTATATTTTAACTTTGATGGGCCGGGATGATGAAGATGGTTTTGCTGATTACAATGATCTTTTGCGTACTCAGGTATATAAAACTGTGCTAGGCCCAAGGTGAAGTCACTTGTTAATTTATGCTTGAGAGTATTTGAGTTTTCTAATGTGCTTCATTTTAATTAGGCCCTTGCTATAAGTGCCTGCACTACTTTGGTCTCTGTGGAACCAAAGCTAACAGTTGAAACTAGAAGCCATGTAATGAAGGTATGGGCATTTCATTTGATTTATATATAATTCAACCTTTTAGCCATCTGAGTTTCCTGATGAATTTGACAGGCTACGTTGGGGTTCTTTGCTATACCAAATGATCCTGTTGATGTTGTCAATCCCCTTATAGACAACTTGATTACTCTTTTATGTGCAATTCTTCTCACTGGGTAATTTAAGTAAAAGACTTCATGTTATTTATTCTGCTTAAGTTTCTGGTTTGTTTAAGTTACCTGTCCTTTTGAAGATTGTTTAACTTTATTGTTTTCTTGTACTCTGCATCATTGTGCCTCCCAAATGATTATTTTTGATATAGAAAAAAATGTTGCTCTTTTGTTAGATCTGTTTTAATTGCATCCTGGCTATCACTTGTAATTTGTTGTTGGCTAAAAGGATTGAGAGAATTTGCAAGAGAAAAAGAGAAAGAGAGAGAGAAGATTGAGATTGAGAAACTGATATTATTCAACCCAACCATAAACTGATTACAAGGATGAATATATAGTTGGATAACTACCAACTAACCTAACTGTCAACTAACCCAGCTGTTACAAAGCTGATAGACACTAACTAACTAGACTCTCAACTGATAACAGTCTAACTACTAACTGCAGTGGTTAGAATATCAGTTAACGAATAGAAAACAAAAAAAGAAAGCACTGCGAGTAATGAATATTCCCTTATATCGGCACTGCATTTTACGCATTATAAACATGATATCTTCGTCTTTCATCTCTCTTTTTTTAACTGCACCTGTCACTCAATATATCCCATTAAAAAGTTTGTTTCACACATATTAGATTGTCCTGTGTATTTAGAGTTACTTTTTTATTTTTAATAATATTTAGTGGAGAAGATGGAAGAAGTCGAGCAGAGCTGCTAATGCTTATCTTGAGGCAAATTGATCAATTTGTCTGTTCTCCTGTTGAGTATCAGAGGAAAAGAGGCTGTCTTGCTGTCCATGAGATGCTTCTAAAGTTTCGGATGATTTGTGTCAGTGGGTATTGTGCACTGGGCTGTCGTGGGAGTTGTGCACATAACAAGCAAATGGACCGAACTCTATATGGGAATTTTTCAAAGCTGCCATGTAAATATGTTCCATTAGACAGCTCTGAATTGCTTGTCTTTCATGTATTCTAAAGTATATTTTTTCTTTTCTACGGCCAGCTGCATTTGTATTACCAAGTCGAGAAGCTTTGTGCTTGGGTGATAGGGTAATAATGTATCTTCCACGTTGTGCAGACACAAATTCTGAAGTCAGAAAAATATCAGCACAAGTAAGTAGTATCTGAGAAGTCTTGTTCCTGTTATAAGGCACAACCTCTCCTTAAGTCCTTGTATAGCTTCTGGAATATAATATGGTCTATATTTTATAAAGTGCATGTTCTCTAGTATTCAATTCTATAGAGAGGACATGGCTGACTTGTTCTTAAATAGTCCAATTAATTGTTTTTTGTGCAGATTCTTGATCTACTCTTCAGCATCTCTCTTTCACTTCCAAGACCTGCTGGTTCATCTATATCTGCTGAAGATATAGAATTGTCATACAGCGCATTATCTTCTCTTGAGGATGTTATAGCCATATTGAGGAATGTAAGTTCACTGATCACCTTGTTTCACTACCTTGCTTGTTGTTCTTCTTTTTCCAACTTTATTGTATTTTATAGTTGCAAAGGAAAAAAAAATGAGACTGAAGATCTTGGTTTTCATGTGTATATATATATATATATATATATATATATATATATATATATATATATATATCCAGGATACTTCAATTGATCCATCAGAAGTTTTCAACAGGATTGTTTCCTCTCTCTGCATTCTGTTGACAAAGGAGGAGGCAAGTGTCTTTGATTCTGTGTGTGTGTGTGTGTATCGTATCTAAGTTATAATTAATAACTGTCTTGGCAATCATGTACAGCTGGTTGCTACACTGCATGGTTGCTCAGTGGCTATATGTGATAAGATCAAGCAGTCAGCTGAAGGGGCTATTCAAGCTGTTGTTGAATTTGTTACGAAGAGAGGGAGAGAATTGACTGAGATTGATATCTCAAGGTTTAAAGCATAGTTTATATACCAATATTGTTACTTGAAAAACCAACTTTGTTGATATCATCATATATCATCTTTTGAGCCGGTAAAATTTGAGCATAAGTTATGATGGAATTACATTTTTTGCCTATAGGACAACCCAATCATTGATTTCTGCCACTGTGCATGCAACTGACAAACATTTGCGTGTGGAAACTCTTGGAGCTGTATCCTTTTAATATTCTAATGTTTAAAGTTGATATATGTCATTGACCGTCTTTTGTCATAATTTTAACTTGTTGGAATCAACACAATTGTTTATAATATTGCAGAAATATTGTTTTTCCCTCTCTCTCGTGTGTGTTGTGTGTGTGTGTGTGTGTGTGTTCAGTACATGTTGTTATCTTATTAGAGGGCGAGCCCTGATGGTAAAGTTATGCCTTGGCGACCGGTTGGTCATGGGTTTGAATCTAGAAACAGCCTCTTTGCATATGCAAGGGTAAAGCTGCATACAGTGTCCCCTCCATACATTCACTTAGCGAGGAGCCTCTGGGTACTGGGATGCATCAGCTTTTTTTTATATGCTGTTATCAACCTGTTTACCTCAGGCAAATTCATCCTTTACTTGTGAAAAAGATTTCTTCTTTGGCTGAAAACACTAGCCCAAGAACTGTTTTTGATGAAGTCCTGGCTGCTGCTGGAAGGGATACAATCACAAAGGATATATCTAGGTTACGTGGGGGATGGCCAATGCAGGATGCATTCTATGTAAGTTTGTCATTGTTTTCAGTAAGAACTTCTTTACCTCACCATTGTACGGATTGTTCCCTGTTCAGTTTTGATCTTCAATTTATTTGCCTATAGAAATGATTAGAATGGTAGAAAAATAGTAATTGCAACTTGTAAGTAACTGTACTTCCTTGGTTGCAACTTGCAGTAAGTGTAAGCGTGCAATTTTGAGAACATGTATAAATGCTATTAAACATTGAGTTTGATGGTGGTGTTTCATAATCCAGTTTGTAATAATCTATACCTAAGAAAACAATAGAAGAATCCATTGAAAAATACCCTTTTGTAATTGGTTTTATTGAAAACGTTTAATTTTTTTATAAAACCTAGAGCACTGACTGATCAATGTAGACAAACCAACTTGGTGGGATAGGTTGATTGTACAAAAGAGTATCTTTGTTATGAGTTTCCAGTTCAATCTCTTCCTACTTACCATTCTTTTGTTCTTTGTTAATTCTTATCAACAACCAATTATCTCGTAAGTTTAAGCTGTGAAGGAACATGAATGATTTTATATTACATCTCTAGCATGCCCCACTAATGGAAGAGTCCTTTGGGCTTGAAACATGGGCAAGGCATAGGCTCACCTACATAATGTTTAAATTCAACCTTCTATTGAAAAAATGGGTGAAAGATGAATTGAACTCTAGACCACTTGGTCATAGAGGCTTTAATTTATATTACGTTATGAACAAACAATCCCAAAAGCTTAAGCTATTAGGTGATGACACAAATGATTTTAGTTTTTGCACTTTTATTTCTGATTAACATCCCTGTTCTTTAAATACCATTATAAAATGAGTTTCATGTTGTCATCTGTACTCCCATTTGAAGTTTTTTGTGTTTTTGTTTTGTTTTTTTTACAAATTAATTGATTTATAGAGTACAATTTTTTCCAGGCATTTTCTCAGCACATGGTACTGTCAGTTTTGTTTCTAGAACATGTGATATCTGTTCTTAGCCAGATTCCTATCCTTAAAGGTGATGTGGAGAGACTTGAGGATAGCCAGGTTGACAGTCATACAGAAGATGGCAAACTGCAAGCTGCAATTTTTGCTCTTACCGCTTTCTTCAGGTCTGTGTTATCAGTTATGCTTTTTGTATTTAAGATACATAAATCATCCAACAATTTCACAAACCATTATTTGATGCAGAGGTGGGGGAAAAGTTGGAAAAAGGGCCGTTGAACAAAACTATGCTTCTGTTCTTTCTGAGCTTACACTGCAACTTGGAAGCTGTCATGGTTTAACCTATTCTGGTCAGCATGAACCATTGAGGTGAGAGTCTAGCACTATTACTTGCATGTTGGCATCTATGTTTGTGCTGCAAGTAAGATATGTCTTTATTTTATTTTTTGTTTTATGTATAAAAAACACTGTAAAATTTAAATGTTGAAGATAATTTAAAAAATAGTATGTTTTGAAATGTACTGTTAATGTTATTTTTGGATAGTTTTCAAGGGAAATTAGGGAGATATTTAAATCTGTAAGTAAATCCCCAATGTGAGTTTTTACATTCTGACCCACCATTCTTTTTCTAGGACATGTTATTTTAGTCATATGATTTAGTTGGTGTCTTTAGGGGATGAAGATACCGAGGAAACTGAAGTCAGAGCTGTATTTATAAGTGAACATAAAAGTTGTGAACAATTACACATAAATATGTACACAACTGCACTTGTGGATTCTATGTATAATCCACTTTCATGTTCTTGTGCAGGAATCTTCTTACTGCATTTCAGGCATTCTGTGAATGCGTTGGTGACCTAGAGATGGGCAAGGTAGACAAACGTTTGAAAATTGCTCCATTTTATGGATGTAAGATATGGTCTTGTAAGCAAATTAATATAAAAATATTCCTTTATTCAGATTTTAGCTAGAGATGGAGAACTATTGGAAAATGAGAGGTGGATTAGTCTCATTGGAGACATAGCAGGCTGCATATCTATAAAGCGACCAAAAGAGGTAATATGATTTGAAATATAGTTCAACAACTAGTTAATGCATTAATTTATATATCCAGATGAGTTCATAATTTTATGACCGAAAGAAAATGCTACTAGAATATTGGAGTAGCTTTTGTTGTTGGTGTTGAAGTTGGAGATGTAAATCAAATCCATTTCTGGAAATTCTTTGACAGTTCAAAGCTATTAGTTTTAGGATGATTAAGTTATTGACATTGTATCTTAAATCATAATCTCTTTGATCAACTGATTAGGAGTTCAATCCTCACTGCCTCTATTGCATTAGGGGGTATGTTGGGTTACAAGTGTGAGGTGAAGTCCCACATCGAGTAGAAGTGGAAAGGTTGAGCACCATATAAGTGAGGAGAAGACCCATAAACCTGAGCCTTAAGGTTTTGGGTTAGAGTGTGGTGTCAGGTCTCCTTAAGTGGTGGCTCGTGGTCCACAGGTATACCCCTCGAATCTCCCCAACAATTGGTATCAGAGCCGATGGTTCAAGTTGGTGACCGACTCAGACGAGTATGCAAGTACCGCAGGTGGTCAGAATGGCTAGCGGCACAGCGTGCCCCGCAGGTGAAGCGGGGTGGCCAGAATGGCTAGTGGGCAGGGCAAGTACCGCAGGTGGCCATGGCTATACTCATGGATGATAAAGACTTCCGCTCGAGGGGGAGACTACCATGTGGAAGAGACTCACACTTGAAGGGGAGATGTGTTGGGTTACAAGTGTGAGGTGAAGTCCCACATCGGGTAGAAGTGGAAAGGTTGAGCACCATATAAGTGAGGAGAAGACCCATAAACCTGAGCCTTAAGGTTTTGGGTTAGAGTGTGGTGTCAGGTCTCCTTATGTGGTGGCTCGTGGTCCACAGGTGTACCCCTCGAATCTCCCCAACAATTGGTATCAGAGCCGATGGTTCAAGTTGGTGACCGGCTCAGACGAGTATGCAAGTACCGCAGGTAGCCAAAATGGCTAGCGGCACAGCGTGCCCCGCAGGTGAAGTGAGGTGGCCAGAATGGCTAGCGGGCAGGGCAAGTACCGCAGGTGGCCATGACTATACTCGTGGTCTCCTTAAGTGGTGGCTCGTGGTCCACAGGTATACCCCTCGAATCTCCCCAACAATTGGTATCAGAGCCGATGGTTCAAGTTGGTGACCGACTCAGACGAGTATGCAAGTACCGCAGGTGGTCAGAATGGCTAGCGGCACAGCGTGCCCCGCAGGTGAAGCGGGGTGGCCAGAATGGCTAGTGGGCAGGGCAAGTACCGCAGGTGGCCATGGCTATACTCATGGATGATAAAGACTTCCGCTCGAGGGGGAGACTACCATGTGGAAGAGACTCACACTTGAAGGGGAGATGTGTTGGGTTACAAGTGTGAGGTGAAGTCCCACATCGGGTAGAAGTGGAAAGGTTGAGCACCATATAAGTGAGGAGAAGACCCATAAACCTGAGCCTTAAGGTTTTGGGTTAGAGTGTGGTGTCAGGTCTCCTTATGTGGTGGCTCGTGGTCCACAGGTGTACCCCTCGAATCTCCCCAACAATTGGTATCAGAGCCGATGGTTCAAGTTGGTGACCGGCTCAGACGAGTATGCAAGTACCGCAGGTAGCCAAAATGGCTAGCGGCACAGCGTGCCCCGCAGGTGAAGTGAGGTGGCCAGAATGGCTAGCGGGCAGGGCAAGTACCGCAGGTGGCCATGACTATACTCGTGGATGATAAAGACTTCCGCTCGAGGGAGAGACTACCATGTGGAAGAGACTCACACTTGAGGGGGAGATGTGTTGGGTTACAAGTGTGAGGTGAAGTCCCACATCGGGTAGAAGTGGAAAGGTTGAGCACCATATAAGTGAGGAGAAGACCCATAAACCTGAGCCTTAAGGTTTTGGGTTAGAGTGTGGTGTCAGGTCTCCTTATGTGGTGGCTCGTGGTCCACAGGTGTACCCCTCGAATCTCCTAACAGGGTATGCATGTTGGAGATATGAATCAGAACCACATTTGGATATTCTCTTATAAGCTTAAGCTTTTATGTTTTAACTTTTAACTTTTTGGCTTTTATATCAATTAATTGTGTAGGCATTTGTATGCCAATATTTCTGTGTTTATATTTGATAAGTCTCAATTACCAGGAATGTGTGAAACAGGCTGTTTGATGTCATTGAGTAGTGGCCTGCTCACTAGCCATGAAGATTTCCTTTAATTCAGTTTGTGCTTTTATGAGAAAAGATTAGGTCTTTGTATGTGGAAAGTTTGCGGTATAATGGAGCATTTTACCAATGGAATGTAATGCAATAATTTTCAAAAATAAGTTTTTACTTACATTGGGTTTGGATAGGTTATTTTGGTATGACTGAAATACAATGATTATTTTAACTGATTGTTTAAATCACCATTATCATAAATAAAGTGGTATGTTAGTTTGATGTTAATTTGTAATTCAATGTCTCATCTCTTTATTTATAGGTTGCTTATTTTTAGCTCCACCCGGTCACCTCCCTACTCTTTTCCAATACAAATAATGAATTAAATGATATTTGAACTATGGAATAAAATACATGCATGAAAGAATCTGTCTTACCACAAGAAGTGATTGCATTGCTATTTTAGTTTAAGAATATATCTTGCATTTGAACTTCTGCTTTATCATTTGATAGAAAGGTGTACCATCAGGGATCAATTGCTTTCCTTGAGAGCTATTTAGTCAAAAACATTGTGCTGTGTAAAGTGTCAACATGATTGCTCCTAAGCATGTTGGCAAGAAATAATTGTGTTCTCATGAAAATTTTGACAAACTTTCTTGTCTTGTTGGAAACATAGGTACAAAATATTTGTCTATTTTTTCAAAACTCATTGGATCGACCCCAGAAATATCAAAGGGAAGCTGCAGCTGCTGCATTGTCAGAATTTGTTCGATATAGGTGTGTATAGAATGACACTTTGAATAAGTTGCCTCCCAATGATGCTGCAATATTTTATTAATGGCTCATTTGCTTTATCTTTTTGAAGAAAGCATGCCTTTTTAATTCAAAAATGTATTTTTTAAATTTTACTTTATGCAAGTCTTTTGAAAATAAAAATTAAAAAATAATCTATTTTAATGCTTTTTCAGAAATTAAAAATTATTTGCTTATGGGATGGGAAAAAACTCTTAAAAGCTGTTTTCCTTAAACCAAAGGGTCCCAAGTATTGGATGTTTTTGCAGAAACTTGTCATGTTTGTCTTTAACATATACTACCAGGCTTCATTTTTCATATTAATGGGATGGAATAATTTTCTAAAAGTGATTGTTGTTCCTATACTAGGGATTGAGGATCAAATCCGAGTCCCAATCTGCTTACCTTGGTCTTTGGCGTGCTTACTAAGCATGTTCAAGAGTTGGTGCCATGACACATGCTTTTTGAAAATGATATACTCTTAGTTAAAGAGCTGAGAGAGGGAATATGTGGTCAATGGTTTGTCCATGGACAATACATGATGGACTATAGAACACTGGCATTGTTTGATCCATGTAGGATGTAGCCAACCCCAGCTAGTAGTAAAAAGGATTGGTTGTTGTATACTTGGTACTAGGTACTAGGTACTAGGTCTACATTTGTATGTCCATAACCAATTACTTTTACTTATTGAATTACATGCCATTGACTTCATGGGCGATCTTCTTTTGTTTTGTTTTTGGGTTAAAAATATAAAATCATACCTGGTCCTCTGCCTAATAGTTTAAGGTTTTGGGGTGTTTGTTTTGCCTTTTATATTTTTAGAGATGATAGAAATCTTACGTGTTACAGTGAGTGCAATTATTTCTGAAAGAAAATTTTACCTTCCTCCAAATGGCCGATTGGAGTACTTCCAACACTAAAACAAGCATAGCTTTGGTTTTTTATGTTTCCATTTTCCACAACCAACTAGTTAGGAGTTTTGATCCTTGACAGTTCCATTTTTCATAATTAAATTAAATTTTTGCATATGGTAAAGCAACTTGAGGGGATGCATTAGAAATATAAAGTAAAACCATTTTTGAGCCTTCGCTTGATCCTTCAAGCTTTTAGAAGAGTCATTCATTGACAATGTTTCACTTTTTAACTTCGAATCATTAGATATTGCAGTTTATTGTGTTTGCATCATAATAATTAACCACGAGTTTTCTTTTTTTATATATTCCGACTCCTTAGTTGAAGTTCATATTCATTCCCATTTTCAATTATACAGTGGTGGACTTGGTTCACTTTTGGAGCAAATGGTTGAGGTTTTATGTCGGCATGTATCGGATGAGTCTTCAACTGTTCGGCGATTATGTTTGCGAGGATTAGTACAGGTCTTGGGTTTCATCCTATGATATTTTGTCATGACTCATGTAACCATGGTTTCTTTATTTTCAATTGTAATTATTTCAACATGAATTTAACTGTTTGAAAGCTTGATTGCTTGCCAATTATCTGCTCTTTTTTCAAATTGATTTTCCTATCTAAAGAATCTGCTTGATTGCTTTCCAATCATCTACTCACTTATCTTTCTGGGCATTTCTGTTGAGATGAGGATTAACTTTTTATTCAAAGTATTAACTTGTGAAAAAGTTTCTATAGACTATTGTATGCCAAACAAATTACAAAATTACTTTCATTGTTCATAAGCTTATTCAATATTATATTGTAAGAGATGCAGTTACTCAACTGCAATCTCAGGTAGTAAGTAAGCTGTTAGGTTAGTTATGACCGCTGTCATAGAGACAGCGGAATCTATAATCTATAAATAACGTAACAGCTCAACTGCTGTCTCTATGACAACTGTCATAACTAACCAAACTGCTTACTTTCTACCCGAGATTGCAGTTGAGTAACTGCATCTCTTACCATACTCTAATATTCATTGAAAAGTATTGCATGTATATGATAATTGTGCATCTGATATGATCATTGAATTGTGTCATGTTATCAGTTAGATTTTCAATTCTAGGTAGTATATCTCTATACACTTTTATGCTTCTCTTTTAAATCATCATTACCATATTTGAAATTGCAGATCCCATTGATTCATATTCTGAAGTATACGGCTCAAGTCTTGGGTGTTATATTAGCTCTACTAGATGATTTAGATGAATCTGTACAATTAACTGCTGTATCATGCTTACTGATGGTGAGGTTCTTTACCTCCTGTTTGATTGTGTTTACCTTTTCATCCATTCTAAATTCAGTTAGTTACTTTATGTTTTGGCTCTGTGTAGATTCTCAATTCTTCACCTGATGATGCAGTTGAGCCCATTCTGCTTAATCTTTCAATACGGCTTCGAAATCTTCAAGTATGTAAATTTTCTCTTCTATGAATCATTTTGATTTTATTTATTTGGGTTCTTAATGTTTATTAGAAGCTAGTGTGGTATGAGAATCAGTAGAGGTTGAGCTTATGCTCCTATAACACCAGCAGACCAGATTTGGGGCAAAATCTTAAGGTACCATCAGCAGTACTGAATGCTACAAGCTGGGCTGCTTGGGTCAGATTTTCTTTTTGCAACCATAACTCATGGTTGAGAGTGCCTTGAGCTTGAAAGTACCTTAAGATTTGTTTGACAGCCTTCAAGCATTCTTTAAGTTGGCAGGCTTTTTTGACTGCACAGCTGATTTCAGGTCTAGTCATTGTAGTGATTAGAGTCTGAATGAAGCTAAGACTAGAGAGCAGAACCTGGAGACTCTAAGCAGAAGTGGGACTGAACTGAACCAAGCCCTAATATCACCTTGAAACTATTGAAGAACTTAGAAATATTGAAAATATTGAAGAACTTTGCTTCAGTCAATTAACACTCAACATACTTACAATCATATATTCATCAAAGTATTAATTACAATGTGTTACTGTTATTTACAAGATTTAGTAAAAAGAAGAAAGCACTTATATTTGAGTTTCTCTTCTCTTGGGGATAGTTTGGTGTTAAGATAGATGCATTGTGTTATTTATCTTTTGTTTATAGGTTTGTAACAAGCTAAAGCTTAAGAAAGTGATAAGAACCTTAGGAGAACTACTTCACAAATGGTAGCCATTGTAGTTGGAGAGCCAAATGCCTTGTAAATCCCCCACTAGAACCCCATACTTCCAATGTGAGACTCAAGTTCCATACCTTGCAATTGGATTCTAACATCACACCGTGCTCCGCTTCCTTGGCATCCACGCAAGCTGGCTGTGCACTAATTTTTTAACATAGCAATGCTGAAGTCACCATCCGTCATTTGTAGCTGAGACGCAGTCGAAAGCTTTGATACCGATTGATAAGAGCATTGGGAGAACCACATCACAAAAGCTAGCCATTGTAGTTGGAGAGCTCAATGCCTTACAAATCTCACATAAGAATCCCCTATTTCCAATGTGGGACTCAAGACCCATACCTTTCAATTGGATCCTAACGGATAGCTGTGGTTTGTGGTGAGTGCTAGAGAGTATTATGAATATAGTTAGATTGTCATAGAATATCTTTATTGATTTTTGCTTTATTAGGTTGCTAGTCATATTGTTAATGGGCCTGACCTTGTAATAGTGTACTACTAGTATTTGACATTAATTTAGTAAATTTTTTTTTTTATCAGCAAATATATATATATATATATATATATATATATATATAAATAATTGAAGTACCAGAGGTACTTAATACATGGGTAGGGAAGCCATACAAATGGTTCCATAGTCAGACAAACACAGTCTGAATAGGAACCAGACTATGACTACATATGAAATGTACATCTGCTGTTTATCCTATTTATACTACCCTCTGTTAATACAAAAAGCCCTGTCGGAGGTAATTTAGTAAATATAAGCGCCTTTAGTTAAAATATTGAACATCATATCTTTTATTAAATTGTGTTGTCTTATCTCTTTTCCTTGTTTAACACTAAGTCTATAAATGTTAACAAGAAGAGGGTAGTATATCCTTGTTTAGCACTATGTCTTTATCAAAAGTAGGAATTCATATATCCGTATTTGTGTATTATATAACTTAAAGATACTTTCTTCTTGCTTTTATAATTTCCTATGGATGTTTTATTCTCCCTTCATATTACTAATATTAATATACTTTCTGTTTCTATAAAAGAATAGAGAACTTTCTATTAATTAATCTTGGGATATTCTTACTACTTGTTAAAAAACAGACAAGCATGAATGCAAAGATGCGAGCCACTTCTTTTGCAGTATTTGGGGCGCTAAGCAAATATGGAATTGGGGTACTAAGTGAGGCATTTGTCGAGCAGGTATATTGCTAACTCTGAATGTAGTTGTACTTTATCTTCTTTCCTCCTTTTTTTTAAAATAAAAAATTATGGACTCAAGTAAATAGGTAGGTTCAATCTGTTACCAGTAAAGCTAATATATAATGGATGTTTGTCAATAATGGGTATTTGTAGATGAGAACAGAAAAAGACATTTATATTTTAATAAGGAAACTTTTCCTTGGGGGCTTACTATTTGCAATTATTTGTTATTTTCCATTTTTGGTTGCTTATTATTAGGTGACATAACTAGCTTATAACAATTTTACCACTATATGCTCATTTTGTGATTTCCAGTTTGGTTAATTTAAAAAAGGGTAAAATATGCTTTTAGTCCCTTGTTTTATTTTGATTTCTGTTTTTAACCCTCATAATTTTTTTATTGTTTTTAGTCCCTGACTTTTAATTTCAAATGTTAAGTGATGACATGGAGAGCATAAATTGTGTGTTAATTTTATGTTTAAGTTTCTGATGGCTTTTAAACTACAAATTTTCTGGCAGTCTAATGTTGACTCTAAAACATTTTCAGTGGTTTCAGGGTTTTGATTTTTTTTTTTTGTGTAACATTTCTGGTGGTTTTAGTCTGCTAGAAAATTTGCAGCAGTTAAAAAACAGCAAGAAACTTAAACAGAAAATTTTTCAGTGCAATTTATGTTTGTCACGTTATCACTTAACAATTGAAATTAACATTAGGGACTAAACAGAACAATTTATGAGGGACTAATAACAGAAATCAAGATAAAACGAGGGACCAAAAACATATTTTACTCTTTAAAAAATGTAGTCAATTTGGTAATAGCATGGGATAAAAAAGTGGCCACATTTAAACTTGTAGTCAATAGACTATTTGTGTCTTTTTTCTGCCAACCATTGATTTGTAGACTTATCCATGCTAAAGCCCCGAGCAAGCTTCAATGCCCAGACATCTCCATCTCCTCAACTAATCTCCAAATACAGAATTTCACTCTTATCTACATATTCCATTTTAAAGATAGTTTTTTCTTTACCCAATAACCAGATTTGGAATGTTCAACTTGGAAACTTCAGAATCTAGTGAAATACTTCATCAACTATCAGTGAACACATGAATCAAAATGAAGGAAAACAAAATGTTAATGTAGACCCTAATGTAATAATCTATGCCTTTTAGTAGGTACATTATACATGTATCTTGTTATATAACCAGTGTCAGTATATGCAAATAAAAAACACATATTCTTCGTAATATCTTCAAGTTGGCTAGTTTATCATGGAGTATTCCAAGGGATATGTCTTTTCATTATTTTGGTGAACCTTTTGATGGCACAGTAGGCCAACTGAACTGGTGATTGTCATATATTAGCTTTTCTTAATATTTCAGCAAGCTCATTCCATGTCAATATGATTGTTTTTAAAAGGTACATGCTGCTGTTCCTCGCCTGGTCTTGCATCTTCATGATGAAGATTTTAGTGTCCGATTAGCCTGTCGGGTAATCAACTATCATCTTGAACTTTCTTGAATTGGAGATTTGTAAATAAATGTCTAACATGATAAATGCTTTCTTTTTGAAACATACTGACCGATAGAATACCCTGAAACAAGTTTGCCCATTGATGGAAATTGAAGGAATGCTTGCTGTACTAAACACACACAGTTTCCTTTCTGATCATCGGTATGATTTGACAGATCGTAAAATTGTCTAGTTATGCAAGAATTTTGAAGAATTTCCTATGGGAAAATATGATAACTGGCTTCTTTTGTGTTTTTAGAAGTGATTATGAGGACTTTCTCCGAGACATTGCAAAGCAATTTACTCAGCATCTTCCCTCTAGAGTTGATAGTTATATGGCATCAACAGTACAGGTTGTTATTTAAACTTTGTTATAACACAATTAGTCATGATATTTTTACTGACTGAAATTAAGATTATGTTTGTTGGGATTAACTTATTTTTTGTGTAATGATGATTTTATAGCCAAAACTCGAGTCTTAATGAGACAGCATTTGAATTTTTTCAAAAGTGATTTTTCTCTAGAAGAGTTTAATTTTCATTTACTATCTGTGTAAATTTTTTTTACTACTTTCTGAACCCAATACTTTGTGGATCATTTTTCCTTCTGTTTAAATCTAAGGTCTTGAAAATTAGTTGTTTGCTTTCTTGATGAGGCAGGCTTTTGACGCACCATGGCCCATAATTCAGGCAAATGCTATATACTTCTGCAGCAGCATGCTTTCTCTATCTGACAATCAGCATATTTTAGCTGTTTATCATTCACAGGTATTTCCAGGATGTGCTTGGAATTTTTTGGCGTTTCAGCTAAAACCGAAGTTTCACCATATTTGTCTGTATCTTCTTTTAGGTCTTCGGTATGCTGGTGGGAAAATTGAGTCGATCACCTGATGCTGTTGTTAGAGCAACAAGTTCTGCTGCTCTGGGCTTGTTGCTGAAATCCTCCCATTTATGCTCATGGAGAGCTGTTGAACTCGATCGGTTAGAATCAACATCACGGAACCATGATGTGGAGTCTACGAAAAACTAGCAACAATTCTGGAATATATACCAAAATCATGATTAGCTATGCGCTTGAAGCACTGCCTTTTGGGAATGGTCGAGTGGACTAGGGTGCTGCTCCGCATATTTGTCATGTGAAAGTCACCCGGATATTGGAAGAGATCCCTTTGATGTTCGTGTACAGTGTTGTGTTAGCAATCGCCTCTTCCGTACTTATCCATTCTTTTGTTTTGTTGTAAAGCTTGAAATAGACCATCGATTTCTTAGTTTTTCTTTGAAATGTACATTTATGTTATGATCGTGTAAATTGTTGTATATTAGTCACACTAGAAACTACATCGCGGAGGAGATTTTTGCACATTTCATTATTTGTTTTAATAATTTATATTAAAAATTGATGGTGTCCAAGTACTAATAGATAGCCAAGGTATTTTAAATATTTGGTGCTCTTCGCTTCCCTGTCTCTTTCTTTGCGTATTTCTTTATAAACAACAATATAGTAAACTTCATAAGGATTGATTTGAGCCGCTTGTATGTGAACATATTTCCATTCTTTTATGTGTTGTGATAATTTCTGTAAGAAACTAACGATGAAAGGGAAAATAAATTGACTTCATCACGTGACTAAAGTTTGTTTCTTTTTTTAAATAAAAAATTACATATTTCTTTATTAAATGATTTTATGGAGAAAAATATTGAAGGTGTTCAGAAACTGGCTTTTTGTATTGAATGACATCCTTGCTTCATTACATTAGTGTAAAAAAAATGTAGCTGTCTTTTGCAAGGTATCAGCAGGGGAAGTTTGATATTTTCATGAAGTTATGAATACTTTTGGGTTTGACTTTGCATATACACTTTTAAGTATGAAATTAATTATTATCTATTATTTACTCATTTCTTCCAACTTTTCAAGCATTAAGACAATATATTGAACAATGTAATGTTTTACGTTTTTTCTTTGGTTAGTTACTGGATTTGGACTCACGAAGTTTCACTCAAAATTGAGGGGTATTTTTTACCTTTCACTCAAAATTAACACAATCAAGTGTTAGTGTAGGGAGTGTCAAAGAAGCATTTTAACAGAAGAATGCAGTGTAATATTCAAGGAATTTTTGTAATATATTTTTATTTATAATATTTAATTTTATAATTTTTATCATATATATTATTTTTAATTCCTTAGAGCACTTCTCATTATTCTTGTCTATAAGCAACATGAAAGTTTTGAGTGTTGTAGAAGTCCATGTATGAGTTTTAAAGAATCAAAATTTCTTTTTTTAACAAAAAATGTAGCATTTAATTTTACCAATATTTCACTAATTTTCTAAAAAAATCTTTCATTTATTGATTTTCTATCTAATGCCTTGAAAATACTCAATTTTTTAAAGCTTGTTTGTTATGAACTCAAATCCAACCAATGTTGGCATGGTTTAAAAAGAATGAAACTAGATCAAATGAGAAAAATCGTGAGAAGAACTAAATTTACCAAAGATTTTTTTTTTTTTGAGAACTTAACAAATCAAACCATGTTGGAAATGAATTAATTAAGTTTGGCCACTAAATTTAAAAAATAAAATAAAATAAAATAAAAAATGTCCACCAAAGTAAACTCAACTTCAATGGTTATCTAAGGAAGTTATTAATTTTCAGAAATAAGCTCAACCACTTAAATGGTTAAATGATTTTTATATTATTATTAGATAATTTTTTTCTCATATTATTGTGTATATTGAAATATATTTGAGTTCTTTGTTGTTATGTTTATTTTTGTGACCAATGGAACATAATTAATTAAGGAAAAAAAATGTTTTTAGGCCATATACTTTTATAAAATCTTATTTTTAATTCTTGTAGTTTTATATCATCTAATTTAGTTTTTATATTTTACAAAATACTTATTTTTAGTCATTTCTCATGATTTTAACGTTATTTCCTACATCATAAATAAATTATAATGTTTATTTATTACACGAATTCATGGAAATAATATTTAAGAAATAAATAAAATAAGAAGACACAAAAACAAATCTGCAACAATTGTTAATAATGGTGATGAAAATAAACACAAAAATAAATCCTTTAAAAGTTTTAGTTAAATATGTTCAGGGAAGACATATTGACAACTTTTTTTAAAAAAATAATCTTTTTAATAAAAAAATATACTCTATTTGATATGTGAAACAAAAGTTAATGTAATTTTTAAACATTCGATGAAGAGGAACTAAAAATAAGTTTTCTATAAAATATAAGTATTAAATTTGATGATATGAAATTTCGAACACCAAAAATAAAATTTGACCAAAGTATGGGACCGAAGACATATTCTTATGGTTAATGAATTATGAAGACACTAATGTTATACAGTGAAACCCTCAACTACAAGAATAGCCTTGTTTAGAGTTGAAAGGCTATTGTTAACTTTGACATCGACACGACATAGTCACAACATTTGGATTTTTATTTTATTTTATTTTTGAATTCATAAATTCATAACGTGGACTCGGGCAACACTAAGCTAGATATTTAAGTTAGCATCCGCTTTGTGTAATAAATTTTGTAATTAGTGTCGCACTGCTGCCACTGTGACAACTTCATCCGCTAATAGAGGGAAGGGTGTCACCGCAATCGTCGTTGTTTGTTCCACTCAGCATGCCTTTAGGTGTGAAGGCAACTTCAATAGCATCAGATTTAGCTTTTTATGTGATTGGGTTCTATGGACTGGGATAGATATGTTATTTTTTTGTCTCTGATTACTGTTTATGATCGGGGATAAAATTCTGTTCTTACCTCTGTCTTTACACTCTGAAAATTATTATATATTTGTATATATTTTTTTTCTAATTTTGAAACTAAAATTAATTTTAAATTTAAATAAGCCATAAAAATGTAATAATTCATAACATAAACTCAATCTATTACAATAAAAAAAAATGTCAAGTCTCATGAAAGGAGGAAATAAATAAAGAAAATATAATTAATATATCATTAAAGAATGGGGTGAGTAATTACATACTTGTTCCCGTTTTAAATAGGTCAAGACTGACCAACAATAAGTAAGATGTAAAACAAATTTTAAGAGAATTACTTTTACTTTAAATGAGAGAATTATGTATTTGATTTTTTGCTAAGATATGTGACATCTCTTTTAATAAAGGTGAGATTTTTTTCTCTTTTAAAAACTGGCGACAAATGTTTTTTATTAATGGGTCTATAACATGAGTTTTAACTATTTTATCCTAGATTCTATCTTGAGTCGGCTAATACCCATACTCAGTCAAAGTAATAATTTGTCAAAATTAAAACCAGTATTCCGGTATATGCACGTGGATATGAGAATATTTGTGATCCCTATATGTTGGTGCATCATTGACTTATCCAGTGTGTATTGACTTAAGGGTTGCACTAGTATAATTTTTTCAATTGTGCTAATTTTCCTGTTGATTTTGCTTAAAAATTCGTAGGAACACATTTCTTGTGAATTTTAATCCACATGTAATTTTTCTGTGGATAATAAGTTTCTGTGAATTATTTTTCACAAAAAGATGACCTGCAGATTTTCTTGTGGATTTATAATCTCCAAGAAATTTTTGGTCAACTTATTTGCAGGAAATTTTCTGTGGATTTTAAATTTGTTGGAAATTTCGTAGGTGACTTTTCAGCCAATTTTAATTTTGCAAGAAATTTTGCAATTAATTTTTCTAGAAATAAAAAATTATTTATTTCAAAATTTGTCAAAATATTCATATAAATTATTACCTTTTATTGTAGTTTTTTTAATTATATTGTTTTTGTTTTCCGTGAAATATTAATAAATACGTCAATCAATCAAAAATCCTGAGCTATGGAGGCGCTCTTCTGGCAGAACAGGGGTATGGGTCTATCAAGGTATCAATCTGAACTATGGAAATTATTTGGTGTGCTGTTATTTCATGTGTGTGGTAGACAGTGCGGACAGACATACTTTGATGGAAGATAGTCGTTTTGTAACTTGGTCCTGCCTTGCTAATTTTTCCCTGGATTTCACAACTCGTATCACCAATGGGCATACAGGGAACACAGGTGCGTGTATCACAGCTTCAAAGAAAGGTTTGAAACTCTCATTGATGACTTTCTCATTCTTACATGTTTGGTGGGTTCTATGGGCCGGTGGATGTGCATTTGTTCGCTGTCAATATTAATACTTTTGAAAATTTTGAAAATTTTTAAATTTTAAATACTTCAATTAAATTTTTTTATTTTTAAAATTTTATGTTTGCATAAAAAAAATTAAAATTATGAGGATGAAAAAAGATGAATATAAAAACAAGAAAAAATATGATTGATGTGTTTTCAAAGAGAAAAATACTAATGTGGCATGGAAAGTGGGAATCTACCACATAGCATTTCGTCAACAGCACAAGGCATGACCCAGGCCCCTCCGTGCCGATGAGCACCTCCGGTGCTATCACGCGATGGCTGCTCCCCTGACGAGCATCTTCTTCCCGTGATGGGATGGGTAGCGATGGCTGCTCCCCACATCTAATCGTGTTCCACGAGCTCTGTGTTTTTTGAAGACGAGTTCAAGAACAAAGATTTCGGGAACTTTTAGGTAGAAGAGATAATGAAAGTTATAAAGGAAATACACAAATATTTTGAAAAATTCTTCTATCAAGAAGAGAATTTCAATTTCTCATCTTTTAGAAAGAAATTGAAATTTCATATTTTTAGTTGTTTAAAATTCTGTTTTAAAATTCCAAAAATTTAAATTTTTCATAAAAAAACATTTAAATAATGAATTTTAGATTACAAAAATTTAAATTTTGTGATAAATTACTTTCCTTATTTTCTATCCAAATATACTCTAAATATCTCTTTGGATGAAGTATTTTAAAATTGAGGAAGTTTAAAATTCAGGAAAAATAAAATGCATCAATTAAAATTATTTATTTGGATAATCCAATTGTAAAAGCACTAAATCAAAATTAGCATATTTTCATTACTCACATTCCATATCTTAACTTCTCTCAACCACAATTTCTCTTTAAACTTAATTTAATTTCAGCGCACTTGATTCAATCTCCTCGTAACTATTTTGCTCCTTCACTGCACTTGATTTTGCCTCCACCGCTAAATCTGCGGCTTGCGAGTTCACCTGACTCCAATTCGAGGATAGCAACTCAGCATATTTTGACTTGTCAACTTTAACACTCTTGCCCTTTCTGAGGTTGCGAGATCTACAAAATCTGGAGTGGGTTTCATTGGATTTGGGTTTTGAAGATTAAGAGGATGGTTTTTACTAAGTAAACAATGGAGTGAAATCTAATGTTGTCTCTGCTCGTCAATGCAGTAGCACCGCCAGCAACAGGATCGATCTGTGAAAAGGAAGAGTCATGTTAATCCTAGATTAGAGAAGAAAAAAAAAGCAGAGATGAGAAATTAACAAACCAGAGAGAGCAATGGAACTGCAAAAGTGATTGTGAACGTGACACTAATGAGAGTGTGTGAGGGTCGAGCGAAAGTGTGAGGGAAGGTATGAGAAATGAGTGAACGAAAATAACTGAGGGTTTTCAAATTGTCTCTTTTTAGTCAAAAATTAGAATTCCTTAATTAACTGACATTTTTGTTTAAAATTTCTTGAATTTAAAAATCTTCCAAATAAAATATCCAAACACCAAATTTTATCTTAAAAAATTTTAAATTTCTATTTAAATTACTTTCCCTATTTTAAATACCTGTTTTAAATACTCATCTAAAGAGTGTGAATGATTTAGATTGTAATTTAAAATTCACTATCAGTTATACTCATTTATGACTAATTATACTTCATTAAGATGAGTCTGGACTGAAACTTTTTAATGCTGTTGTGTCAATTTCATAACCCACACTTCGAGTTTCATTAAATATAAATATACTAGTATTAAATAATATAGTATTTTTACAATTTTCTAATAATACTAGTATTAAATAATATGTTTTATAACGTGGATGTTTAGCAATGAGAAACTATAGAAAAAAGTACATCATAACTTTTCATAATACTTTTTTCTTAATGTCTAGTACACATCTTTTTTTTCTTGCTATCCTTCTTGTTTCGAAAAATATCATAAAAGAAGTTATATAAGCCACAGATAACTAGAGGCACTAAGCTAACCACATGCAAAAACCGACAGTGCAGATTTTCTGGTGATGCAAAAAGCCTCTTAAGTCGACCACACGATGCTATTCCCATCCAATATCCATGCACCAGAAGCACGTACTCACTTCACATAATCCAATTCGCATTGCATATGCTCTTACGTCACCACCACAAACTATGTCACTCTTTATAAAAATAGGAACAATCTAGCACACACTGCAAAGAGCAACACAGTCACATACACATACTACTACTCGTTTCATTTGCCTCTTGTAGTAGCCAATAGCCATGGTTTTCCAAACAAGCAATAATCCCCATTTCGTATTGTTTCCCCTAATGGCTCAAGGCCACATCATCCCCATGATGGACATTGCAAGACTATTGGCGCGGCGTGGTGTGATTGTTACCATATTCACTACCCCAAAGAATGCATCACGTTTCAATTCTGTTCTTTCTCGTGCTGTTTCATCAGGCCTCCAAATCCGGCTAGTTCAACTCCACTTTCCATCCAAAGAAGCAGGACTACCCGAAGGGTGCGAGAATTTCGACATGTTAACATCAATGGACATGATGTACAAAGTCTTCCACGCCATCAGCATGCTCCAAAAGTCAGCAGAGGAGTTGTTTGAAGCACTGATACCAAAACCAAGTTGCATAATCTCTGACTTTTGCATTCCTTGGACCGCTCAAGTAGCTGAAAAGCATCATATTCCAAGGATTTCGTTTCACGGTTTTTCTTGCTTCTGCCTCCATTGTCTGCTCATGGTACACACTTCAAATATTTGTGAAAGCATCACTTCAGAATCCGAGTACTTCACTATCCCCGGCATACCTGGTCAAATTCAAGCTACCAAAGAGCAGATACCTATGATGATCTCAAATTCAGATGAAGAAATGAAGCACTTCGGGGACCAGATGCGTGATGCTGAAATGAAGTCATACGGGCTAATCATAAACACTTTTGAAGAGTTGGAGAAGGCATACGTGACGGATTACAAGAAGGTGAGAAATGATAAGGTGTGGTGCATTGGTCCTGTTTCATTCTGTAACAAAGATGATTTGGATAAAGCTCAAAGAGGCGACCAGGCCTCAATTAATGAGCACCATTGCCTGAAATGGCTAGATTTGCAGAAATCCAAGTCTGTGGTCTATGTTTGTTTTGGAAGCTTATGCAACTTGATTCCTTCACAACTTGTAGAGCTGGCATTGGCCTTGGAAGATACTAAAAGACCATTTGTATGGGTTATTAGAGAGGGAAGTAAGTACCAAGAGTTGGAAAAATGGATCAGTGAAGAAGGGTTTGAGGAAAGGACCAAAGGGAGAGGCCTTATAATTCGAGGTTGGGCTCCACAAGTGCTAATATTATCACACCATGCCATTGGAGGATTCTTAACACATTGTGGTTGGAATTCAACACTTGAAGGGATAGGTGCTGGATTGCCAATGATTACCTGGCCTCTATTTGCTGATCAATTTTTGAATGAGAAGCTTGTTACTAAAGTGTTGAAGATTGGTGTGAGCGTAGGGGTAGAGGTTCCCATGAAGTTTGGAGAGGAAGAGAAAACAGGGGTGTTGGTGAAGAAGGAAGATATTAATAGGGCAATATGCATGGTGATGGATGATGATGGAGAAGAAAGCAAAGAGAGAAGAGAAAGGGCAACCAAACTCAGTGAGATGGCAAAGAGAGCAGTTGAAAATGGAGGGTCTTCTCATCTTGACTTGAGTTTGCTTATCCAAGACATTATGCAACAATCTAGTAGCAAGGAGGAAATAATGTCGACGCCTAAAGAGTCACAATTTTCATGTAACGTTTGATTTTTTATTTATTTTTTAAATAATGGCGATGATAAGAAAAGAGACTAAGTCGAACTTAAATTTTCATGTATCTATGCTAGCTCCTACTACTATGCAAATCCAAGGTATGCTTGATTTTTTTTTAACCATATGATATTTGCATACTCATTTTATTTACGCTACTTTTATACACATTTTTTATGGTTAAAAGATGAGAGAAAATTAAAGTTGAATTTCTTTTTATCGTAAAACAATATAAGTGTGAGGATAACGCCAAAAAAATGAGTGGGGCATGCATGGAATGTTTTCTTTTGTGAATCATAATAATTTGAAATTATTTTATTCGAAATATTCTTCTTTGCACAGTGAATGATAACAGGGGGCATCTAAAGAGAGAAGATGAGGCAGTATGTTAGCTGCACAAGCTGTTCCTTATTCGAAAAATACTGTGTTGTTATACTAAAACAGAATCATATATATTCTCGACTGTAGCTTAAAGTTAACACAGTAATTTTATATACATACTAATATATTCAATTTTTATTTTAAAATATTTTTAAGCTAAGTCTTTTAAACAATGAAAAAATAAAATGTTAACAGATATTATAATGGGGTGTTTGTTTAAACTTGAAAAAAACTTTAAAATAAATATTTTTTTATATAAATATTTTTTAAAGAAGCAAATAAGATTTATTTATTAAAATAAGTAGAAAGTTATATTTTTAAGAAGAAATAATTTAGATAAATACACTAGAAAATAAATGTTTTTTATAAATATTTTTTAAGAAGCAAATAAGATTTGCTTATTAAAATAAACATAAAACTATTTTTTTAAGCAGAAGCAATTAAAATAAACATTTATTTTAAGAAGTTTAAGCAAATTAGCCCAATATTTATGTATATATGTACAGGCTGATTGCTCATTTGGACCACTTTTACAAATATATTTTAAAATGGGTTTTTTCCAAAATTAATTACTGGCATGAATCTGTGTGGATTGACTTGCAAGCTTATCGACACATTAACACTTTTTTAATAAAATAAATTAGGTGCTACAAATATTTTGCAAGTCAAAATTGTGATTTTGATCATCAAAACAAAACGGTGCAAGTAATTAGTTGATTCATTTTAAAAATAGTTTGTAAAAGTAATTCAAATGAGTCAATCAACCTCTCTCTCTCTCTCTCTCTCTCTCTCTATATATATATATATATATATATATATATATATATATATATATATATACACTAAAAATTGTTATGAAATAAAATATAATTGTCACAAAAAGTTATATTTGTATACTAATATATATTATAAATAAAATTTATTGTTCAATAATATTAAATATTCAAATTAAATATTATATGTAATCAATATCATATTTAATATTATATATATATATATAAATATTCAACATGAAGTTAATTTAGGCAAATCATAATATATATTATTTAATAA
This sequence comes from Glycine soja, assembly GCF_004193775.1. Classification (NCBI taxonomy): domain Eukaryota; kingdom Viridiplantae; phylum Streptophyta; class Magnoliopsida; order Fabales; family Fabaceae; genus Glycine; species Glycine soja. Next base: position 44,476,506 of record NC_041020.1, read on the forward strand.
AATTAAATATTATACTTATTGAATATATTGTCAAATTAATTAAATACCATTATTAAATATTAAATATTTATTATATTGTATTTTCAACTATTTATTAAACATAGTATATATTTAAAATGATTTTTTAATATTCGTAAAATTTTCAAAGATTATATTATTAAATATAATATGTATTCAAACTAAACATCATGGGAAAAATATTATATTCACTAAATATAATATATTTTTAAAATTTTTGAAATGTAATCATTAATTAGAGAAGTTGAATTTTTTTAGTGCATTAGAGAAGTTGAATGGATATGTCAATATTTAATAATATGAAACTGAAATTGAGACTAAATTTTACATTCAATAATTATCTTCAAGTCTATTTTACTAAACTCTTTATAATAATGTATCTTTGTTGTGATATTTATTACACGGTCATTGTAATTTTAAATAAAGGTTTATTTATTCTTCAACTAATTAATTATTTTTAATCCCGTCGATAAGAATATCTTTTAATACTTTTTATAAAGATAATTAAGGCTTGAATTCTTTAAGCATGTGATCAAGAATTCAAATCTTGACCGATATATATAAAAAATTATTATTGAGAGAGAATAACTTACCATCAATGATTTTATAAAGAATTTAAATTTTTTTATGACCGATCGAGATACTGTGTAGAATTATATGAAAAGAAAAGAAGTCTATTCATATATGCTTTGAAGAAATTTTTATCCGTGATTATGGACATATCCACCTAATTTTTCGTAAAAAAAAAAACAGCATGAAAATCTTCGATCACGCGTTAATTACCAGTGCTCCAGTATGTACGACGTGATTTACTAGTAGTAGTGACAGAGACACATTGATGCATAAAAATAAACACACCTTCAAGATCATGTATTTAATTATTCTCGTTGCTACGTCGAAACTTGTTCTTACTAGCAATTTTATTTGAAAATCAAGCAGACAAAATGCCATAGAACTTGACTCATAAGTGTCACATGATCCAAAGTGCTTACGTAAGCGCTTACATGACCATTCACCCATATTACAGTTATGCATATAAGTCTTGATGGGAAAACAAGCTAATAGCAAACTCAATCAGACTGAAAATAAATTCTCCTAAGTATTAATACCAAAAATATAATTTATTTGACGAGAAAAACTCCTCAATACAGATTAAAAAACATAATCGTTCAATCAATAACGAGCAATGCTGGAAGCCTTCTCATTCGGGGGTTGGGCACCTCAAATATTAATATTATCTCACCCTGCTATTGGAGGGTTTATAACACAGTGGTTGGAACTCTACCTTTGAAGCAATATGTGCTGGGGTGCCAATGCTTACGTGGCCACTATTTGCGGATCAGTTTTTGAATGAAAGTCTAGTGGTGCATGTACTAAAAGTTGGATTGAAGGTTGGGGTGGAAATTCCGCTTACATGGGGTAAGGAAGTGGAAATTGGTGTGCAAGTGAAGAAGAAAGATGTTGAAAGGGCAATAGCAAAGTTGATGGATGAGACAAGCGAAAGTGGAAAAAGAAGAAAAAGGGTGAGAGATAGAGAAAGGGGGTTCATCATATTCTAATGTGACCTTGCTTATCCAGGAAATCATGCAGAAAAACAAGAGAGATGTATGATAATCTTCATTTTCCATAAGCCATTTTGAAATAAAAGGCAACACCTAGCATGTAGATTTTCATTTAATGTACTTTCTTTTAAGTTCTATTCATGACCTCTTTCAAATTTACTAATTATCTATATTTTGAATTGTTTGCCATGACTTCATGATCTTTCTGAAATTTCTTTGTACTTTTGTAAGTTGATATCATAGTTTTAGGCAATTATTTGCTTTCTGTTGTCCCTTCTTATTGTATTTAGGAGAATAATTTTGGGGTTGGTATACGGGGAAATAATATTTTTTCGTGTTATTAACACGAAAAAGCTACAAATATATCCACTTAAATTTTTAAAAAAATAAACTTTGAATCTTCTTGGATGATGCGTTAATTACTAGTGCTCCTCCATACATGTCAGAATTTCTCCACACGTATGTCCGACCTGATTGTAGTGTGTGTATTAGGCATTATTCTAACAATGATTGTTACTCTCATGGACAGAGCTTGTGATGGACAAAGAGACAAATCCATCGATAAAAATAAACACTACTCTTAGATTATGTATTAATTTATTCTTGATCGATCCCATAGAAATTTGTTTTCTAGAGCTATCCGATTTGAAATCAAGCAGACAAAAGGCCAAAAAACATGACTCATAAGTGTCACATATATAATCCAAACGTGTTTACGTAAGCGCTTACATGATCATGCCCTTCACCAATAGTCATACATACAAGTCTTACAAATAGATAAGATGAAGCGAATTCCTTGTACTGTACCTCATCATTTCACTGCAAAAATATGGTTTCCGAAGCACAAAAGCCACACTTTGTCTTGTTTCCATTGATGGCCCAAGGCCACATGATCCCCATGATGGACATCGCAAAGATATTGGTGCACCGCAATGTTATTGTGACTGTGGTCACAACGCCACATAACGCAGCTCGTTTCACACCAATCTTTGATCGTTATATTGAGTCTGGCTTTCCTGTAAGATTGGTTCAACTTCAATTCCCATGTGAAGAAGCTGGAGTACCAAAAGGATGCGAGAATCTCGATATGATACCTTCACTTGCCACGGCCACAAGTTTCTTCAAAGCAGCAAACCTTCTACAACAACCAGTGGAAAAACTGTTTGAAGAGTTAACACCACCACCAAGCTGCATCATCTCTGATATGTGTTTGCCATACACAATCCACATCGCCAAAAAATTCAATATTCCCAGGATTTCTTTTGGAGGAGTAGGTTGCTTTTATCTTTTGTGTTTGCATAATATACGCATCCATAATGTTGGGGAGAACATAACATCTGAGTCCGAGAAATTTGTTGTGCCTGGTATCCCTGACAAAATTGAGATGACAAAAGCACAGGCTGGACAACCGATGAATGAAAGCTGGAATCAGTTTGGTTATGATGTTATGGCGGCTGAAATGGGTACTTATGGGGTAATCACGAATTCTTTTGAAGAGTTGGAGCCAGCATATGTAAGGGACTACAAGAATATCAGAGGCGATAAAGTGTGGTGTATAGGCCCTGTGTCACTCATTAACAAGGATCATTTGGATAAGGCTCAAAGAGGTAGGGCCTCAATTGATGTGTCCCAATACTTAGAATGGCTTGATTGTCAGAAGCCAGGGACTGTAATCTATGCATGTCTTGGAAGCCTATGCAATTTAACAACACCCCAATTGATAGAGCTTGGTTTAGCCTTGGAAGCATCAGAAAGACCCTTCATTTGGGTTATCAGGGAAGGAGGTCATTCAGAAGAATTAGAAAAGTGGATTAAGGAATATGGATTTGAGGAAAGCACCAATGCTAGAAGCCTTCTCATTCGGGGTTGGGCTCCTCAATTGTTAATATTAGCACACCCTGCTATTGGAGGGTTCATAACACACTGTGGTTGGAACTCTACAATAGAAGCAATATGTGCTGGGGTGCCAATGCTTACGTGGCCACTATTTGCAGATCAGTTTTTGAATGAAAGTCTAGTGGTGCATGTACTAAAAGTTGGATTGAAGGTTGGGGTGGAAATTCCACTTACATGGGGTAAGGAAGTGGAAATTGGTGTGCAAGTGAAGAAGAAAGATGTTGAAAGGGCAATAGCAAAGTTGATGGATGAGACAAGCGAAAGTGAAGAAAGAAGAAAAAGGGTGAGAGAGCTTGCTGAGATGGCTAACAGAGCCGTAGAGAAAGGGGGTTCATCATATTCTAATGTGACCTTGCTTATCCAGGATATCATGCAAAAAACCTAGAGAGATGTGTGATAATCTCATTTGTCATAAACCAATTTGAAGTAAAAGGCAACTCATTTGTCATAAGTGTAGTAGATTCGTGTGAATGTTGGGGCAGAAGTTCCAATGAATTGGGGAGAGGAAGAGAAAACTGGTGTGTTGGTGAAGAAAGAGGACATTAAGAGGGCAATATGCATGCTGATGGATGATGATGGAGAAGAAATCAAAGAGAGAAGAGAAAGGGCAACCAAACTCTGTGAGATGGCAAAGAAAGCGGTTGAAAAAGGGGGCTCTTCTCATCTTGAAATGACTTGGCTTATCCAAGACATCATGCAACAATCAAGTAGCAAGGAGGATATAAAGTTGACACCCAAAGAGTCGCAATTTACATGTAGTGCATGATGTTGTTAATGGTTAATCTTGTAAAAGTTTTCTAAATATTTTGTTTCTTCTTATGTAACTATTTTTACTTATTTGCGCGTGGGTAATGTCATGTTGATTAAGTATGTATGGGTATAGTCTGATTTTGGGGGAAATCGTACATGTAATGACAATGGGAACATATCTTATTTATGATACAAGTATAGGCACAATGTATGGCATGGCATTTTTCTTTTATATATTTCACAAAATTATGAATGAAATTGATGGCTATGTATGGTACTACAGCAAAAATACAGAAGTTGTTTTGCTCTCACATTTTCCTCTCTGTTTATGGTTTCTATGTTTCATGGTTCTACACTTCTAGTAATATTGTATGTTCTAATAGTGATATCTACAGTTGTGTTCTTATAGATTGTGTCTGAAAAAATTGAGAGCAGAGCTAAACTCTGGTGAGAGATCAAATGGCTGCGAGTAACATTATCTTTATTGTTCTTTAATTTTTGAAATTAACACATATAGATTGTCAAATAAGATAATTTTTGAAGTCTTTTGGTTTATGGGTGTATGTTGATCGAGATAAACAAGTTCCACTGTTTTGAGTTAATCCTACAATAACTCAAATCAAGAAACATGAGGAGGAGACATCGAAGAAAGAGAAAGTTTTTCCGTGTTTGCATTCAGCTTTGGTAGATAATGTATTCACAAGCGTTGTGCATGTCGAAACAATCGTTTAAATATATTTGTTTTTATAAGTTAATATTTTTATTTTATTTTTAGTTCTTATAAGTTCATTTTTTTCATTTTTAATCATGTAAGTTTATATTTTTTTCAATTTTAATCATTTTAAGATACTAATTATTTTTATTATAATATTATTGTTTATATTTTTAATTATATGTGAAATATTTATATTATTAGTATTAATAATTAAACATTGATACTAATAGGGATATAAATATCAATATAGCAATTGATAATTCTCAATTGCTAAAATGGCATGAACTTCTTAGTCTTCTTGACACAAATTTCTGTGACTATTTATTTGTCTTAACCCTCCAATTCATTCAAAGAAAAAGAGTATGATTAATCTGAAATTTAGTCGAAAGATAAATATAGCTTGATCAATAATTTTCTCTATCAAAGATCAAATTTAGATATTAATCAAACGATTCAATCTTAACTTCAGCATATAAATTACATGTCTTCAATGACTTGGTTTTTTCAGTGACCATTTGATATTTATTTTGAGTGATACAGCTAGCAAAATAATTTCAATCGCTAATTAATAAAAATGTGTTGTTATATAGCGACTGAAACACCTCAGTTGCTATTTTTATAACATTCTCTCTGTTAGCGACCAATATATAATCAGTCGGTTTGTCAAATAAAAGTTTCGGTCACACAGTAGGTCCCTAGCATTTATAAAAATATTTTAAAAATTTATGCAGCAGAATTAAAAATATTTTAATCATGACTATTACATTTAATTTTTTATTTTTATTTTTTCTTTCATATAATTTATGTGTAAAATCAAAAAATTATAATTTTTGATTAAAATTATACTAAAATACATAAATATATATATATGTAATAAAATTATCAAATATTAAAATCTTAATAATTATTTTTTAATCATTATATTCTTTATTCACCTTAGGAAAAATATATATGGTTGCAATTGTAATTTTTATAATTTTTATCTGTAACTTTTCATTAAAAGTTATACTTTTTATCTATAACTTTTAATTAAAAATTATAATGAAAATGTTTGAAAAATATTTAAGGTATTATACTGTAAAATAAATGGAAACTATTAACCTAAAGTTTGTTTTTTATAATATAACTATTTACAAGTGAATTAAAAAAATAATTATTAAGATTTTAATATATTATAATTTTAATTATTAGCTTTTAATTAACAAATATAAAATTTTAATTTTAGACATAAATGATATAAAAGAAAAATTAGAGATGATATATTAAATATGATAGTGATAACATCAATGATAAAATTTTAGAATAAGACAATTAAATTTTATTGATTATTTAAAATGGAATTGTTTAATCTTATTTTTATTTGGGATCAATTATATAAATCCTTAAAACAAATAGATATTTATATTTCATTGCTCTTTTTTAAAAATAAAAAAAAAATCTCTTTTCCTACCTATTTGAACTCAACCAAATTACCCCTCATAGCTCCAAACAATCTAGCCTTCCTACTTTCAGCTCGTTGCAATGCTCTTCCACTTTAAATTTTAAATAAACGAACTTGGATCATTTGTTTTTACTAGTGCTCCATATATGTCAGAATTTCTCCAAACTTGATTTTGACGGTAGTATTGTGTTATGTGTATTGAACATTATTCTAATTCTGATTGTGACCGTCTCATGGACAACTAGCGTGTGATGGATTAAACTAAGAGGCAAATTGATGCATAAAAAATTATTAAATAGTTATTTTCTTCATTGAATGTACATAGTATTTGACAAATTGTCTATAAAATTGAAAATTCAAACTCTAGTACCCAAAAGTGAAAAAATATAACAAATTTATTCTTCTATTAACTTTTATCTGTTACCATTAATGAAAAAGCTTATGTCATACATTCATCGTTAAATTTGTTAAAACTCTACATATTTATAGACGAAAATGACTATTTATCTAAAATATAAATTTATTCTTCATCTTCTCCTTTTTAATCGTTGCAAACATAACATTATAAAAAATACTCTTAAAAAAATAAGAAAGGAGTATAAGTTAAAACAAATATAATAATAAGCATAATTTGTTTGTTATTTTGAAATTTCTATTGTGACAACATTAGATAGTGACAAAATTAAGATGAATCTTATTTTTTGTAAGGATTAACTTAATGGTTGTGCATTTTTGTTCGAGTCTCATACATTTTGTAGATACCGTCACATTAAAAATTTTAGAATAATAAATATATTATTTTTATTAATCAATATTAAGCTTATTATTATGTTTGTTCTAACTTATGCTTGCATTCTTATTTTTTAAGTACTTATTGAAATGTTATGTTTGGAACGATTAAAAAAGGGAAGATTTTGGATAAATAATCAATTTTATTCGAAAATGTGTAAAACACAAACAAATGTAGACGAAAGAAAATTAACGGATGAATAAATTTGTCTCACTTTTTTTACTTTCAAGACCTAAAATTTGAATTTTCATCTTTCGAGAATGAATTTGTCAAAACTCTATATATTCAGATACGAAAATAATTATTTAACAAAAAAAATGATAGATGAACATCCAATATAATAATGCATACAGATTGCAATCAAGAATTGTCATCAAAACTAGAAACAGAACGCTTGAACCTAAACTAGAATGGCAACATCTAGAAACAAAACCAATGCCAAAGAAGTAGAAACATAACACGTTTTTAAAATTCAAACTCCAATGTTTGATCAATCATGAAGGTCAGAAATCACACTCATGATGGTGGGTGGTGACAATGAATCAGGAACCCAATTGGTGGATTGTGGTGTGGAAGATGCAATGAAGCTTTCTATCAGTGTCCCCACAGCATCGCATCCCCACAACGGTAGATCTAGATCTGGGTCGAGCGTGTTGGTCTGCTGTTGTGGTATTGTGGTTGAGATTTGGGAGTTAAGTGGATCCCGGTGGATGATAGTGGTGTTGGAGGCACGGACGGAAGAATAGTTTTTTTTTTAATTAAAAAAAATAATAACGTGGAAATGCGTGTGCTTACGTGGTTAGTAACTACGCGTGATGACATGACATTCCGTCTATTACGTCATCAAATGAAAGAAGACTTCCATCTCCAAATTTTACTCAGACATAACTCGCTTCTTTTTGGGTGTGAAGCAGTGTCAAACTAAACTACCCAACAAGCATTAGCTCTCCCTGAAAAGGAGGTGATCCAACCGCACCTTCCAGTACGGCTACCTTGTTACGACTTCACTCCAGTCACTAGCCCTGCCTTCGACATTCCCTTCTTTGCGGTTAAGGTAACAACTTCGGGCATGGCCAGCTCCCATAGTGTGACGGGCAGTGTGTATAAGGCCCGGGAACGAATTCACCGCCGTTTGGCTGACCGACAATTACTAGCGATTCCAACTTCATGGAGACGAGTTGTAACCTACAATCCGAATTGAGGACGGATTTTTGGAGTTAACAGATATAGACTGTAGGTATTAACATGAAATGCAAGAATTTTCCAAGTATATGAGAAGAGAAATGAATATTAGGTAATTTTTAAAAAACGAACTATATTTAAGATATGAAAAATTTAATTAAGAAAAAAAAAATCACTGCTTCCAATTTCAAGTATTACTGACCAGTTGATTTGGAATCAAGCGACAGAGAGGCCACAAAACTTGACTAATAAGTGTCACATAATCCAACGTGCTTACGTAAGCGCTTACATAACCATTCACCACTACAGCAATGTGCATTATATATATACAAGTCTTACAAACAGACAAGAAGAAGCCAATTCATCGTATTGTAATTGTTTTGTATCTCATCATTTCACTTCAAGAATATGGCTTCCGAAGCAGCACCACACTTCGTCTTGTTTCCACTGATGGCTCAAGGCCACATGATCCCCATGATGGACATAGCAAAAATATTGGTGCACCGCAACGTTATTGTGACTGTAGTCACAACTCCACATAACGCAGCACGTTTCACATCAATCATTGATCGTTATATTGAGTCAGGGTTTCCTATAAGATTGGTTCAACTTCAATTCCCATGTGAAGAAGCTGGAGTACCAGACGGATGCGAGAATCTCGATATGATACCTTCACTTGCCACGGCCACAAGTTTCTTCAAAGCAACACAACTTCTACAACAACCAGCGGAAAAACTGTTTGAAGAGTTAACACCACCAAGCTGCATAGTCTCTGATATGTGTTTGCCATATACAACCCAAATCGCCAAAAAGTTCAATGTTCCCAGGATTTCTTTTGTTGGAGTAAGTTGCTTTTGTCTTCTGTGTATGCATAATATAAACATCCATAATGTTAGGGAGAGCGTAACATCTGAGTCAGAGTACTTTGTTCTGCCCGGTATCCCTGAAAAAATTGAGATGACCCTCGCACAGACTGGACAACCTATGAATGAAAGCTGGAAACAGATTAATGAAGAAATTAGGGAAGCTGAAATGTCTAGTTATGGAGTAGTCATGAATTCTTTTGAAGAGTTGGAGCCAGCATATGCAACGGGCTACAAGAAGATCAGAGGCGATAAATTGTGGTGTATAGGCCCTGTGTCTCTTATTAACAAGGATCATTTAGATAAGGCTCAAAGAGGTACGGCCTCAATAGATGTGTCGCAACACATAAAATGGCTTGATTGTCAGAAGCCAGGAACTGTAATCTATGCATGTCTTGGAAGCCTATGCAATTTAACAACACCCCAGTTGAAAGAGCTTGGTTTAGCCTTGGAAGCATCAAAAAGACCCTTCATTTGGGTTATCAGGGAAGGAGGTCATTCCGAAGAATTAGAAAAGTGGATTAAGGAATATGGATTTGAGGAAAGGACCAATGCTAGAAGCCTTCTCATTCGGGGATGGGCGCCTCAAATATTAATATTATCTCACCCTGCTATTGGAGGGTTTATAACACACTGTGGTTGGAACTCTACCTTAGAAGCAATATGTGCCGGGGTGCCAATGCTTACGTGGCCACTATTTGCGGATCAGTTTTTGAATGAAAGCCTAGTGGTGCATGTACTAAAAGTTGGAGTGAAGGTTGGGGTGGAAATTCCGCTTACATGGGGTAAGGAAGTGGAAATTGGTGTGCAAGTGAAGAAGAAAGATGTTGAAAGGGCAATAGCAAAGTTGATGGATGAGACAAGCGAAAGTGAAAAAAGAAGAAAAAGGGTGAGAGAGCTTGCTGAGATGGCTAACAGAGCCGTAGAGAAAGGGGGATCCTCTTATTCTAATGTGACCTTGCTTATCCAGGATATCATGCAGAAAAACAAGAGAGATGTGTGATAAGTCCAAATTTTGTAATTTTTCACTTAATCATCTGTCTTTTAAATGCTGTCCAGTGTTTTTTGTTTTAAAAATAAAAATCAAACAATGAAATAATAAGTAAACTCAATTATTCAAACTCTGTTTCTTGTTTTTACTGTATGCCCACTCCACACGCCTGCCACAATATTTTTTGAAAGGATAAAACGGAGTGTGTCCAGTTGTATTCCTTTGTCATTTTGACAAACATACAGGGCTTATTTGATTTTGTTTTTATTTTTTTATTTTAAAAACTGTTTCTTAAAATAATTTTGCTTTACTTAAAAATAAATTTATCACGCATAGTTTATTAAATTTTGAAAACAGTTTATAAAATACTAGTAGTAGTTATTTGTTATTTTACCTTTGTGATAAAATAAATAATTGACTACTTCTTACAAGGTAATCAAATTACATTATTTATTTATCAAACAAGTGTTTTTGTTTTTTTATTTTTAAAAGTAAAAATCAAACACACTTTAGATATACAATATTTTTATTATTATTTTAAAGGGCCCGAGTCTAAAAGCTAAACAAACATATTACCAATGAGTTTGGTATTGTAGAAATAGAAGGGAATGGAGAGGAAGGAAGAACAACGAAGAGAGTGGAAATAAGTTATTTGGTAGGGCAGAAACAAAGAGAAATTAAAAAAAAAAAAAAAGTAATTGGATCACAAAAAATTCCACGCTTAACTACACGGAAATGCGTAAAATTGTGCCAACCGCATGCTATAAATCGATTGGAAAATGCTAAATGTTAAGAATTCGTGTCACACGAAAACTAAAAAAGTAACCACCCGTGATTTGTGTCAAGTTTGTAGTTTTTTCTACCTATTTTAATTTAACATTTTTATGTATGCTTTCGTACTGAATATATTGGCTTTTTTATCAATCAGGTAAAAAAAAAATTCAATTTACGGATTGGGGTTATATTTTAAAAAATTACTCAATGATAAGTCATAATACTTCTATCTTAAAAGTTATAATACTGTTACAATTTATTATTTATTTTTTAATTTTTTAAATTAAAATTGTAAAATTATTTATGACTTGTAAACTTAATTTTTTTTACGATTTTAAAGTCATATTTTTAAAAAAATAACTAAAGTCCTAATATTTTACATGACTTTAAAGTGATAGAGCCTATTTTATTTTTTTAATTTTTTTAAAGGTTTATGAATTCAAAGTTATAAACCTATTTTTTTTATTAAAAAAACTACTGTTTTTTACTATTTGCAGCCACGTTTATGTTTTGTTCACTTATTTTCTTTTTGCAAATCTGTTTTTTTTTAATTTAATAGCATTTACGATTTTAATTTTTTAAAATAAAAAAATTAAAAAAATATTTAAATATATAATAAATAATATTAAGTTGATTTTATTAATATATTTTTTGTGATTTTATTTGATATGTTATTATTTTATTTTAATGTTTTATTATTTAAAACGTGTTATGTATATTTTTAATATAGTTTATTTTAAATATTTTTTATTTAAAGTTTAAATAATCTTTCAGTAAAAACTAAAAACAATATAATTAATACATTAATATAAAACGCACAATAAAAAAAACATAAAAATTACAAGTTATTAAAAATACAATATGAAAATTATTAATTAAGATAATTTAGATACGATGGGAGAGGCCAAAATTGTTACTATGATAATTTCCCCTTTCTTGTTAATTTATAATATTTATTTTTTTAAAAAAAGGAACCTTCTGTATTCCACGCTTTTATGGCTAGCTTGCTTGCTAAATTTTCTTTATTAATTCTTGATTTTTTCAATTCACCTTTCTTGATGCTTTAAAGTGACCAAAATTTTTATGCCCTTCTGCGTTTTCATCCTAGTTTCCTTTGTTTCAACTTCCAAGTTTCAACAATGAGAACCTTATTTACCTTGGATTTTGGTTATTTTATTTCCTTAAAGCTTAGCTTCATTAGTTTGTTGTGGACTTCGAGTTTGGTTCATCCATAGAGTGTGGATCGTGCTTGTACAGTAATAACATATAGTATAAAATATAAATTATGTGTAACCTTATCAATACAATTAAATTTTCCACCACAACTACCTGTATTTAAGGACCTTCCGCATAAAGAGTAGAAAGAGTAACATATAGTATAAAATATAAATTATGTGTAACCTTATCAATACAATTAAATTTTCCAGCACAACAACCACAACCACCTGTATTTAAGGACCTTCCAAACTTGTCAATACAATTAAATTTTCCACCACAAGAACCACAACTACCTGTATTTAAGGACCTTCCGCATAAAGAGTAGAAAGTGTAAAGGTGGTTGCAGAACCCTAAGATTACCACCCTCCTTTGACTATATCATTTTGTTTTCTGTCCGTTTATCACGAGCACTATATTGCAGCTGCACCTTCATACACTCAGTACCCTGTAATGAACCTGTCACCTGGCAATACTCATGGAATGGCTTAGTTAGCAGAAGAGAGAGAAAAGGAGAAGTTAGTTACAAATTATCCAAGAAATGCGGGTGTGAAGAAAGGCAGCAGCAGAGTGGTTAGGTGTGAATTGTGATTTTTTCTCTCCCTCTGAATATTCCCTGTGTTTCATCCTTATTTGTCTTTTCTGCTATTTTTCATATTGGAATTGTACTAGTCCTCACTGGTTGAGAGTGGAATTTGCATTTAGCAGAGCAATAAAACAGCACAATCTTATTTCCATCTTTCCTCTGTCGCATTGCATACCTTACATACCCTTCTACTCCATGGCTTTTCAAGCTCACCACCAACACTTCCTTCTTGTTCCCTTCATGTCCCAAAGCCATCTCATTCCCTTCACACACTTGGCCAAATTACTTGCATCCAATGGCGTCTCTGTCACCATAGTCCTTACACCCCTTAATGCAGCAAAGTTCAACACGCTCATTGACCAAGCAAAAGCCTTAAAACTCAAAATACAGTTTCATGTACTACCCTTTCCTTCCGCAGAAGCAGGGTTACCAGAAGGGTGTGAAAACCTGGACACCCTTCCTTCCCCTCAATACAAACACTTGTTTTTCTCTGCTTCCAATATGCTGAAAGAGCCACTTGAGAAATGGCTCTCAGAGTTGGAAACACTTCCCACTTGCATGGTTTCCGACATATGCTTACCTTGGACTACTACTGTTGCATCGAAGTTCAAGATACCGAGGGTTGTCTTCCACGGAATCTCATGCTTCGCCCTCTTGTGCTCACACAAGATTGGCCATTCCAAGGTGCATGAAAATGTCACCTCAATGTCAGAGCCATTCGTGGTGCCGGACTTGCCTGACGCAATTGAATTCACCAAGGCACAGTTACCTGGGGCAATGAGTCAGGACTCGAAGGCTTGGAAGCACGCCGTTGAACAATTCAAAGCTGGGGAACATTCTGCAGCAGGGATATTGGTGAACACTTTTGAGGAGTTGGAGAAGATGTACGTGAGAGGGTACGAGAAAGTGGGAAGAAAAATTTGGTGTATAGGACCACTTTCTTTACATGACAAGTTATTCTTGGAAAGGGCTGGGAGAGATGGTAATGAGACATCACTGGATGAATCTGAATGTCTAAATTTTCTTTCTTCCAACAAGCCTTGTTCTGTGATCTATGTCTGTTTTGGAAGCTTGTGTCGCATTAATGCTTCACAACTAAAGGAGATTGCTTTGGGCTTGGAAGCATCAAGCCACCCCTTCATTTGGGTGATTGGAAAGAGTGATTGTTCTCAAGAGATAGAGAAATGGTTAGAAGAAGAGAATTTTCAAGAGAGGAATAGAAGAAAGGGTGTCATCATTAGAGGATGGGCACCACAAGTTGAGATACTGTCCCATCCTTCAACTGGTGGGTTCTTATCTCATTGTGGTTGGAATTCAACACTGGAAGCAGTTTCTGCAGGGATTCCAATGATAACTTGGCCAATGTCTGCTGAGCAGTTCATCAATGAGAAGCTCATTGTGCAAGTGCTGAAGATTGGTGTGAGGATTGGGGTTGAAGCTCCTGTAGACCCCATGGAGACACAGAAAGCATTGGTGAAGAAAGAGTGTGTGAAAAAGGCTGTTGACCAGCTCATGGAGCAAGGTGGGGATGGGGAACAGAGAAGGAACAGAGCTAGAGAGATCAAAGAAATGGCTCAGAAGGCAGTTGAAGATGGTGGATCATCAGCTTCAAATTGCGAATTATTTATTCAAGAAATTGGGGCAGTTGAAGATGGTGGATCATCAGCTTCAAAATAGCCATGAGTCCATCTTTTGGGTTTATTTAATAAATAAATTAGTCATGGGTTCATATCCGTTGGTTTTATTTTATAAAGTAGAGCAAATGCTTTTCCTACTACATTTATGTTCTTTCTATGTATTTTTTTTCTAAAAAAAATTAAGTGAATTGAATTCTAAAGACTCATCAGAGCATACCTCAAAATTTATGGAGACACTTATAGATTACCCACTAAGAAAACCTGTTTCATCACTCTCATGCCCCCACTTATGTTTGTTTCACGCATTCTTATCCAATTGTATCCCATTAATGTTTATTTAATTGATGAAGTATCTAAGCTCTTAAGAAAATATGTATAATATAAAAACGTGTTCTTTGTTGGCTGAAAGCCACACAATCCTAGTCAAACCATGCCGGCTTGACTCATAACTTGCATAGGTAGGCGCTTACATCACAGAAATAGCTATAACATATAGCATACTTTTTAATTGAAATTTCTAATAGATCATAAACAAGTGCATTTGAGAATAGTGTCTGTTATTCGACCAATCTAAATCCAAATGGCATCCCAAGCACCTCAGCTTCACTTTGTTCTGTTTCCTCTCATGGCCCCCGGCCACTTGCTCCCCATGACAGACCTTGCAACAATATTAGCACAGCATAGCAACATTGTTACAGTAGTCACAACCCCACATAACGCTTCTCGTTTATCAGAAACTTTTGCTCGTGCTTCTGACTCAGGCCTACACCTCCGATTAGTTCAACTCCAATTTCCATCACAAGATGCTGGACTTCCAGAAGGGTGTGAGAATTTTGACATGCTTCCTTCAATGGGTATGGGCTTGAGTTTCTTCCTTGCTGCAAACAACTTTCTGCTGGAACCAGCTGAGAAAGTGTTTGAAGAGTTAACACCAAAACCAAACTGCATCATCTCTGATGTGAGTTTGGCATACACAGCCCACATCGCCACCAAATTCAACATCCCCAGAATTTCTTTCTACGGAGTTAGCTGCTTCTGTCTCTTGTGACAGCAAAAGTTGGTCACTTCTAATCTTCTCGAGAGCATAGCCACGGATTCGGAGTATTTTTTGATACCTGACATCCCCGACAAAATTGAGATCACCAAAGAACACACGCCAAGACCAATGCATGAAAACTGATGGAGCGAGTTTGTCGACAAAATGGCCGCGGCTGAAGCGGTAAGTTATGGCGTGGTGGTGAATTCTTTTAAGGAGTTGGAGCCAGCATATGCAGGGGATTTCAAGAAGACCAGAAACGATAAAGTGTGATGTGTTGGCCCTGTTTCACTCAGAAACAGGAATCAATTGGACAAGGCTCAGAGAGGGAACAAGGCTTCAAGTGATGCGCACAGTTGCATGAAGTGGCTTCACTTGCAAAAAACAAATTCAGTAATTTACGTGTGCCTTGGAAGTATATGCAATTTAATTCCGTTGCAGTTTATAGAGCTTGGTATGGCCTTATAAGCAGCTAAAAAACCATTCATTTGGGTTATCAGGGAGAGAAATCAAACACAAGTGTTGAACAAATGGATTAAGGAATCCGGGTTTGAGGAAAAGACCAAGGGGGTGGGTCTTTTGATTCGAGGTTGGGCTCCTCAGGTACTGATATTATCACACCCTGCAATTGGAGGGTTCATAACACACTGTGGTTGGAACTCAACCTTAGAAGCAATATGTGCTAGCGTGCCAATGCTTACATGGCCGTTGTTTGGGGATCAATTCTTCAATGAGAAGTTCATTGTGCAGGTACTTAGAATTGGAGTAAGAGTTGGGGTGGAAAGTCCGGTAATCTGGGGTGATGAAGAGAAAAGTGGGGTGTTGGTGAAGAAAGAAGATGTTGTGAGGGCTATAGAGAAGTTAATGGATGAGGGAAATGAAAGGGAAGAGAAGAGAAAAAGGGCTAGAGATCTTGCGGAGATGGCTAAGAAAGCTGTAGAAGGAGGATCTTCTCACTTCAATGTAACCCAGCTAATCCAAGATATCATGCAACAGTCCAACAAAAACTAAGGATTATCTTCGGTTTCGGTTATCAAAAGCATATTTATATATACTATTTCATGAGAAGTTCCTTATTTGCTTATTAGCAAATCAGTAAGATATATAATGGTATCTTTTGTAATCTTGAATATTTGTGTGTGAGCGTGCCAAAGGATTCTTGCCCTATGTTTTTGCTGATTATGTAAGTCCACTTATAGCACGTTTAATGAATCAACTAACATTAGTGATATTCTTTCCAACCCTCAACAAGCTAATTAGGAACTTCTCATGATATATATATATATATGCCTATTGATAACCTAAGATGATCGTTGTACTAGCCTTTGTTGGACTGTTGCATGATATCTTGGATTAGCTGGGTTGCATTGAAATGAGAGGATCCTCCTTCTACAGCTTTTTTATCCAATTCCGCAATCTCTTTGGCCTTTTTTCTCCTCTCTTCCCTTTCATTTCCCTCATCCATTAACTTCTCTATAGACCTTAAAACATCTTCCTTCTTAACCAACACCCCAATTTTCTCTTAATCGCCCCAGAGTACCTGACTTTCCACCCAAACTCTTACCCAATTCTTAGTATCTGCTCAACGAACTCTCATTCAAGAATTGTTCCCGAAACAACGGTCACGTAAGCATTGGCACGCCAGCACATATTGCTTCTAAGCCGCAGTGTGTCAATACCCCAATAGCAGGTGTGATAGTATCAATACATTAATATAAAATACATAATACAAATGAAAGAAAAACATACAAAATACAAGTTATGTTAGTCATGTCCTTGTTTCTATGGACAGTTAGTACGATTATGATATTCACTTTTATCTAATGAATAGTTTTTAGGCCTATTTGAAATTAGTTCGTCCATCTTATTATGTCGACTTCTTGATGTTTGTCATCGTTTCAAAGGATCAACCATAAAATATAGACCTAAATATTGAGGTCATGTGTCTTCATAATTTAAATTGTAAAAAACATCCGTTATAGTTACATGCGAGTAAGATAGTCAAAATACTTAAAATTGTCCACGATCATATGATCATTCATTCATTGTTTTTAATTTTATTATATATTTTTATTAATATATTATCTAAATTTTAAATAAAAAAACATTTAAATAAAACAATATTAAAAATATATAACGTAATAAAACATTAAAATAAATTAATAGCATATAAAATAAAATCATAAAAAATATTTATTTATTATACATTTAAATAATTTTAAAAAAAATGAAAAAAATTATAAACTATAAAAAGATTAAAAGATTAAAAAAAGTGATTTACGACTTTAAAGTCGTAAAACAAAAAAAATATTACTACAACTTTAAAATCATAAAAAAAATTAACTCAAGTCATAAATAAGTTTACTTAGAAGTGGTATTATATAACTTAAAAGTCGTACTACCTGGTACGTTAGATCATTTTTTAAAACTCACCCAGGAAAATCACGCTTAAAAATACCCTTTTAGTAAAAAAGCCTAAAATTCTCACACCCTTCTGGAAGCCCAGCGTCTTGTGATGGAAATTGGAGTTGAAGCAATCTGAGGTGAAGGCCTGAGTCACAAGCACGAGCAAAGGTTTCTGAGAAACGGGATGCGTTGTGTAGGGTCGTGACTACTGTAACAATCGTGACTACCTGTAATAATCTTTTAAATATGTTATTATATAAGACTTCAAAATAAATTTATATCATATAAATAAGTTAGAATTCATTTTCTTCAAAATTTGGTGTAGAATACTAAGCTCGACCTTAGACATGTACTCCAATGCTAGAAAACACTAATTTTCACTACACATTCAACATAGGACGCGCGTGATAGTTTTATGTTGAAAAATACATCAAGTCACAATTTTTTCATGAGATACTTAGGGTGGTTTGATTGAAGAGAAAAAAATTATTATTTAAGAAGAAATTTTCAGAAAAATAATGAGTCTCACTTCTATTATACTATTTTAATTTAAATATATTTTTTTTTAATTTTCTTTCATTCTTTTCCATTCCACATAATTAAGTCAATCCATAAAATTGCAGATTTAAATATGTGACTTCCAGATTATTAACATAACACTCTAACCAACCGAACTAATAGATTAATTATATTATAAAATAATTAATGTCGTTATATATAATACTAAAATTTCTATTATATATTTAATATAAATATAAATTTACATAATAAATTCTATGACAACTAATTTTGATTTAATAATTAGTTTATTTACATATATAAATTTTGATCTAATTAATTTATATATGTATCAAATATATATTATAAGTTTTACTATTATATAACAACATTAATTATTTTATAATATAATTAATTTATCTTAGTTGATTACTAGTCAGATATTTGAATCTGCATTGCCCATAATGGACTTACAGATTTGCAATTTTACATAATTGCCGAAATATTTTTTACCTGATGTCTAGCCAACAGTGAAGGCTATTGGAGATTTATTTGTGGGCTATGACTACATTTGTTATGCGTGGGGCCCATTTTAGCTGCTATTTAAACCTTTTTGCAAGACTCGCTCATCAGTATACGTTGGAAGACAACTTCTCATAAGTACAATATTTTAACTATATCTTTTGCTATTTTTTTATATAAAAATTAGATTTTATCTTAATAATTTATATAATAAAGGTTAACATATATTAAAGGTCGACAGTAATTGGTAAGATAGAATTTTAGTTTTAATTAAAAAACAATAGTGAAAACTCAAATTTTGTCTTAGTTTTAAAATGGTTAAAATGTTTATGGTTTACGACGAATAAACGAAAATTTCAGTGAATTCACTAGTATGTAATTTGCTTAGAAACTTCTTCATTTCTTCTCATGGGATATTACATACTCGAATCACGAAAATTCAAAGGTACATTTGCTAAGAAACCTATATTTCTTCTTTAAAATTGATTATATATTACTCTTCAAAACCCACGTATTTACGAAGTTTACTTGGAGGGACGGAAGGAACCTTCTTTTGAAACTAAGCTTAGATAATTTCAGTATCCAATGGACGGCTTTCTAGTATTTTGTATAGGTATTATACTTTTCAGCGTTTATATAAATCATCACAAAATACGCGTCCCCAATATGATTGAAGTTAAACATATTATAGTTATTTTCAATAGATAATACTGAAAGAACATTAATTATCTCATTTTTTTAATATATAGATAAAGTATTTTTGAATTTTATCAAGTAACATATTTATGGTCTAAATAATATTCTGAATATAAACTTTTAAACTGTATGCATGAAGTAAAAGGTAAATATAAACTGTTTATTTGTAAAAATAGAAGAGAGTATCAAAAAGTTTATCCTAGCTAACGCACAGGACATTAATTATCTACATTTTAATTTGTTTGTTTTAGTATTTTATCGCCATAAAATAATATACTCTCGAAGGTTTGAGATCATCAGCGGTTTATAAAGAAACGTCACGTGTGACGAGTGGTCAACAATATATTGGCCTTCTCGATATATGTACCAAACCTATTTAATTTACACCAAAGAAAATAACATTTTATTAGCCACATAATTTTACTTCATTACGTAATGGTTTTGCCACTGAAGCAACCTCATTTTGTGTTAGTTCCACTTCTTGCACAAGGCCACATGATCCCCATGGTGGACATGGCAAGGATTTTGGCAGAGAGAGGGGTTATTATCACGTTGGTAAGTACCCTTAACAATGCCTCAAGATTTGAGCAAACAGTTATTAGAGCAGCAAAATCTGGCATTCCAATTCAACTCCTACAAATCCCATTTCCATGCCAAAAAGTTGGACTTCCATTAGGCTGTGAAAACCTTGATACTTTACCATCAAGAAACCTACTCAGAAACTTCTATATTGCCCTTGAGATGACGCAAGAACCTTTGGAGAAGTACCTCCAAACCACCCTTCTCCTCCAAGTTGCATAATATCAGATAAATGCCTATCTTGGACTTCTACAACAGCCAAGAAGTTCAATATTCCAAGGCTTGTCTTTCATGGAATGTCTTGTTTTTCATTACTTAGCTCCTATAATATCAAGCTCTATAACTCTCATCTTTCTTGTTCTTCTGACTCAGAACCTTTACTCATACCAGGATTGCCTCAGAGGGTTGAGATAACCAAAGCACAACTCCCTGGAGTATTTTTTTTCTCTGCCTGATTTGGATGATTTTAGGCACAAAATGTTGGAGGCTGAAATGTCTGCTTCTGGGGTTGTGGTAAACAGCTTTGAAGAATTGGAGCATGGTTGTGCTAAGGAGTATGAGAAGGCCTTGAACAAGAGAGTTTGGTGCATTGGTCCTGTGTCTTTATCCAACAAGGATGGTTTGGACAAGTTTGAGAGAGGAAACAAGCCTTCAATTGAAGAGAAGCAATGCTTGGAATGGCTAAACTCAATGGAACCAAGATCAGTTCTTTATGTGTGCCTTGGCAGCTTGTGTAGGCTTGTTACATCTCAATTGATAGAACTTGGGTTGGGTTTAGAAGCATCAAATCAAACTTTTATTTGGGTAGTCAAAACTGCAGGAGAAAATCTTTCAGAGCTAAATAATTGGTTAGAGGATGAAAAATTTGATGAAAGGGTAAGAGGTAGAGGACTTGTCATAAAAGGGTGGGCTCCGCAAACTTTGATATTGTCTCACCCTTCAGTTGGTGGATTCTTGACCCATTGTGGCTGGAATTCAACCATAGAAGGTGTGTGCTCCGGGTTGCCAATGATAACATGGCCTTTATTTGCTGAGCAATTCTTAAATGAAAAATTTATTGTGCAAGTTTTGAAGATTGGAGTTAGAATAGGTGTTGAGGTTCCGGTAAGGTGGGGTGATGAAGAGAAAGTTGGTGCAATGGTGAAGAAAAGTAGAATCATGGAAGCTATAGAGATGTGCATGCTGGGAGGTGAAGAGGAAGAAAAGAGGAGGAATAGAGCAATAGAGCTTGGAAAGATGGCAAGAAATGCCATAGTGAAGGGAGGTTCATCTCACTTCAACATTTCATGCTTAATTGAAGATATTATGAAACATTAATTAATTAGTACGTAGTATACTAAATATGCAGGGTATTAAGATCTTTGTTACAGCCGATGATTAATAAGCGATCTTTGTTTTTCCTTGTGTCATTTTCTCATGGATGACTTATAATGAATAAAATAAAAATAAACTTTTTGGTACTAAGATAAGTAAGAGACTACAATACTTTTCATGATAAAATATATATGATATTCTGCTTCTGCCATTGACCGTTTTACATATATATGTAACTATACTTATAAACTGTATGCTTTTTTGGTCTTTCATTTGATGTGGTATGAAGGCTATTATTATCAATGTACTTTCCTTGTTTCTGTTTATTCGTCATACACAATAGCTATTTTATATGGTGTGATTATTAGTTAAATAAGAGAATTCATATACAGGGATTAAACACTCAACAGTTAATTATTCCTCTACAACTTGGTTTGAACTTTTATAAGTTACTTTAAATGTACTCATTAAACTGCTGAATGAGCGAAAGAAAAAATAAAGCCTTGATTGTACTTATTGGGCAAATATATATATGTACATATATATTTAGCAGTTGAGCTTTATTAATTGTTTCCCATTAGATATATGAAGGGTTAACATAGTTTTGAAAATAATCAAGAAGCCAATCAGTTCCATCAATGTACGAAATATTCGTGTAGGAGTTTGCTTCGTAATCCCTGAGTTGCTTGGCATAAGGGACTCTGGATGTATAATTTGCTCCAGGTCCAAGACAACGGTACTCCCCAAAGAAGACACTCCTGTGTTAAACCAAAAATAACGCTCTGTCAATCAAACCAGATAGTGAATAACATAGACAAACGTTTTTTTGTTTTTTTTTTTTAATTTCTTGTCTCTGTTAATGCATTAAACCAAAAATAAGGCTCTATTAAATTCTGCAAATATACTTTCGAACATAAACATGTCACGAAACTTAATTTACTCTCTAACATGTATGTTCAACACTCAAAAATACTGTGAACCGTTAATCAAATATGTGTCCCTAGTTTCTCAGTCAGAATTTGAGTAACTAAAAATTACAAATTTTTATCTAAGAAGGGTTAAAAAGAATATTTTTAAAATTGGAAAAACTAAAAAGTACAAATTTTTATTTAAGAGACTAAAATAAACATACCTCCTTATTTGAGGGGGAAAAACATAATTAAGAAAAAAAAATCATGTGTTGAAAGTTGAGTTAAAAGAAAAAAATGATAAGGACGAGGAGAAGAGATACAGACTGGTCTCTAGAGGGATCTCTCCAATCATTCCATCCATCAGGAGCTACGACATCAGACATGTATGTTCTTGAGAATACCACAGTGGCATAGGCTCCCCATGCTCTTCCAAGCCACACTCTCCCACTCCCAACAATGCTGCAATTCACAAAGGAAAATCCACTTTCCTCATTCATCGATTGTCTCCCTTGAGCGGTGATCGACCCGCTAATCCCATCCTTCTCTTCTTTTGCTACACAGTTTATGGTACAATCCTGCACATGCATATCAGAACTTAATTATAAGTTAATTTCTGAGTTTTCCAAACCATATATCAAGTTTTCTTTCAGAATGATATCAGATTAATTGCATACTGCAATTCAAGAGTGTGTTATAAAACAAACAAAAAGAATGTTTTCAATCTAATTTAAATTATGTGAGTCAAAGTTAGTTAGGATTTCAGTCCTTTAAAATGACATGAAGTTATATAATGAATTGAAAAATGAATAAAATAAATTTTAATTAATTTAAGTATGTATATGCTAGAATGGCATTTACTTCACTTTGTCAAATGAATGATATACGTTTATATACCTTCATATAATAATTAGGATTTTGTTAACTAGTATTTTTAGCACATTGGTTAAAAAATTAAAATAAAAAAATATTTAATGTGAAAATTATAAAAAAAAACGTAAAAAAAAAACCGTAAGAACTTAACATTTGTTTAATAATTAACTTGTCATTTAATTAATGCCCCCATATGAACATTACTAGTTTCACCTAATCTTTCAATTATGATGGGGCCACTAAAATTTAAAGTCGTATCATTGCAGAGGATATAATCTGTTAATTTGTGTATGTGGCAAAGGATATATTGCGGTAGACAAGACATACTTTAAAGGCAAGGCAGTTATTTATTTATTAATTTATACCTCATAAAGTGATCTAGCATTTCCAAATATGAAATCAATGGATCCTTGGATGAAGCATTCTTTAAAATAATGTCTCCCACCATCATCATTGAGTGTGTCCTGCGCACCATAAAACCCACAACCATAGAAAGCTGCTTGATCACCGGTTACCCTCAGTGCCACTGCTTGTGCCCCAACAACTCCTGGTGACGGTGGAGGAGCCGTGTTCTTTTTAAAGAAACAAAACGTTAATTAAGATCTCACAAGCCGCAAACATGGCAATAATATATATATATCCACGTACGATGCAAGCATGCAACTTAAGTAACCAATTAAATTGCATGCAGCTTAACATGCATGCTTAATATTACCTTAAAGCTGATGTTGTAAGCAGTGAACTTAGAAGCAAAGACGGCGAAGGAGTAGCTATAGGAAGTACCGCCGGTGGAATTTGCGGTGTCGTTCCATTCTATGGTTGTATTCAGATACCCTTGACCTTGAACTATCAAGTTTGTTTTGTTGGCCTGCACCACTACCTTCTCTCTGTGATTTGTAAAAGAATTGAGAATTTTTCTTTTAATTTTCAAAATAAATTTAATTGATTTAACTTTCCTTCAAGTGGGGTTGTATATGTTGTTCCATCTAAAAGTTTGAGTTTTTTTTCTTTCAAAATTTTGGTGTATAATGCTAAAATAGCCCTTGTAAAAAATGGGATTGAGATATAATAGGAAAGCCCTATAATTATCTATGTAGGCAAGCATATTTGATCATGCCCTACAACTTGGATTGAAAACAGTTAATGATGTGAGAAAGAATCATTCAAGGATAATTCTCACCTAATAATTTAAGCTTTTAGGTAGTAAGTTCATGACATGGAATAAGAACCTTTAGGACCAAGTCATCTAAAATTTGATCCCTTACTGCCTCCAATATTATTACCAACATTAAATTTTAACATACGGTAAATAAACCTGTGCATTAGTTACTCTTGAGTCTCACAAGACTCTTGAATGTAAGAGATTCTGAGATCTAATATTAATTAAACCATTCATTTTAAAATTGTTATGTTCACAATATGTTTTAACAAATGAAAAGGAAGGCAAAAGAAAAATGGAGGTGATTTGGCAGAAAGGATGAATTAATAAAAAACTGAGATAACAACCTGTATGTGCCAGAATCGATTATGATAAGGGTGGTATCAGAACTAGATTCAGGAACAGCATCAACAGCTTTCTGCACGCTACTGAAGTTAGCACAGCCCTTTAAGTCAACCGTGAGAACAAGACTCACATTATAGTCTTGAATAAGCTTGGAATCCCATTTGGACCTGTCACATTTTTCCTTATGACTCCTCCGGTGATGATGTCTCCTCCTAGCTATACTTGTTATCAGAGACATAAAGTGTTCAGCGCCACTAAGCTTTATAATCTTACTAAATATACCAATCTGGAAACTGAAGCTATCTTGAGGACTAATGGCGGTGTTGGCAGCGGGGGAAGGTGGCGTGGTATAAAGAACAAATATGATAGAAAAGAGAAAAATTACAAAGACAGAAAGCCAAAAGAGGGTTCTGTTGAATCCCATCTTTTAGCTTTATGAAATGGTGTAGTATATTTGAGTTATTTTGAGCTAAGAAACGGGTTTGTGGTGGAGAGGAGGAGAGTGAGGAATGCTTTTATTATGTGCATGTGAAAAGGGTATGCTAGTGATGCTTGATTGGAGTGGGAGGTAAGAAATGTACGTATTGGCCTGTGTCATGTCTAGCTAGGCGTGTATAGAGGTTCATACTAAAGCCTGCTTTTCAAAGCATTATGGATTTATCTAGGAAAACATTTTATGGTAAGACAAAGATGCGCAGTAATAGATTGGAAGATGGACACGCTAAGTAATTGCACAAATACTGAAAATAAAAAAAGTTTATTATAGGTGAGGATAGAATAAATGAAGGTTCATATTCATTCATTATTGGGGCGGTGTCAGTGAGACTATTGATAAATATGTTTTATTTAATTTGTTTCATTCTGAAAAAGAGTGAAGTTGGGTTCTTAGCTTGGAATGCACTGTGTTCAGTTTATATTGCAGATACTTCGAATTGAATCCGTTGCAACCACCCCTCTTGGACTGGTGTCTTGCGTATTGTTGATTAATACTTGGCTGAGAGAAATTCAGGGGTTGTGTTGCAAAACCAAACGATAACAGTGTGTACAGAACAATTATATCGGCACAATAACACTACAAGGCTTATATATTTTCTTGCGAAGAAAAATAATGGAAGCTACGAATTTAATCCTTCCGAACTTTTAGCCTTAGTTGGGTTAAAATAAATTAAGAGCATAAATAATTTTAGCAGATATATTTTTGGGTATATCAAGAGTAACAGTTTTATTTTTTTTGGCTAGCATGTGATGCCAAAGTGACATTTTAGTACATATTGGCATCGTGAATATATTTCGTATGCTATCAATCTCGTGAAACGAAGCATACACAGCATATATGATTATTCACAATTCTCGCAGAAAAGAAAACGACGTATGTTCAAACACCTATATAGATAAAAAAAAATTACAGAAAAATGAGAAATACAGCATGAAACCCTAAATTAAAAAAACAATTGTATACCTTTCCTCCTAGGTGATGAAGGATGCTTTATGTTATGTTTTTTTAACTTTTCCTGTGATTCTTTTTTAGTCGGCTATATAGTCTCGTCTTTTAACAGAACCAAACAAGAGAAGAAACTTAGGGATTGTGTAGAAGGAAAAAAAATATTCAAATTAAAATAGAGAGAAAAAGGTACGAAACCCACATATATTTTTAAAAAATTCTTCTCATTTCTTCCCCATTTCAACACAACCAAACCACCCTTTATTCGCTTATCAATTTCTTTCTCTGCTCATTTACTTACATCAAACACCGTTTTAACTGTTGAGCTGCGTAGATAATTTTTTTAATAATGTTGTGAATAAAAGTTAATTTTTAACTTAAGAACGAATACTAAAATTACTATTTTAAGTTTTTAAAATCTTTAAAAAATCATTAATCCAGTATATTAATCAACTCAAATGTATAAACATCAATATTACAATACATGGAAAATTGTAAGCCAAAGCCTACATTCGCAGACAACGAACTTGTGGCGCTAGTATTATCGGGTAAAGATATTTTATATTTCGAAGTACTTGTCCGAGATCAAGAACTTCTAAACTTGTATATTACTAAAATTAAAATTAAAATAAAAATAGAATACATGGCATTATAAATGTTTAAACAAATGGCAGGAACGCTTCAACAATGGCTTCAAATAGCCAAAAGTTTAATATATACAAAACCAGAAGAAAGGGAAAAAGGAAGCGAGAAAGCTAGGGGTTTTCCCCTTTCACGATTGATTTCGTTTCTATAAAAAAAAATGTCATGATTGATTATTGATGACCCGACACGAAGGTACCATTTTATGCAGCATATTGGTCCCTTTGAAACTTACCATCTGATGGCAGTTCTTTCTATAGTTGGTGAGCTGCAGCACAAGATGAAAAACAAAATAGTGTTATGACAAAAATGCAGATTGCTAAGTTATCTGCCACAGTAACCTAGTAAGAGCTAACCCGCAAAAATGCTGGACTGAAAAGAAGGCCAAAAATTTTAACATAGCTACCACATCAAAAGTACTTAAATGCAGAATACATACCTCATCTGGATTCATCTTGCTAAACCCAAATTTATCAGTCCATATTGATTCTGCTTCTTCTGCAGCTGGCAGTACAAGATTCTTCACATTCAAGAAAGCCAGCAGCCTCTCGATGCAGGAGAAGAGTGTTTGGAAGTAGCCCTGCTCAGATCAAACAAATACAATTATAATTTATAATTAATGCACTATAAAAACAGCTGTAAGTGATCATAATATACATCAATCAATGGAAATTCTAGAGTGCAGAAAATTTGAAATAAAGAAAAGAATAAGTTGCAAGCAAGGAAGACAACCAGAAGAACACTACAGCCTATTACCTTTCCATGGTTCCCATTACTCGTTGCAACTAAAGGGAGTTCAGCAACATCTGAGCCAAAAATTCTAAGCATGCCCGCAGATACCACAGATGAACTTCCACATCCAAAAAACAAACTGTAAGAAGTACTGTAAACATTAAAGAAAGTTAAATACAGAAAACCACTTCTTACTTGACTATTAGTAATGCACAATACATTCCTCCAAACTCCTGACCTCGCACATTCCTCCTGTATGTGGATGGAACTTTAATTGAGACGAAGAAAAGAGAGAAGATAAAGACAAAAAAAGGTTTAAAAGGAGTTTCTAACCCATAAACCATGGCTGGAATAAGGTCACGTCCACTAGCTGCATCAACTATAGGATTAAAGCATTCCTGAAACAAGCAGGGGAGCCTCGTCTCAATCAATCCAATTAATTAATGTATTAAATGATTGAAGATGGTTTCCCAAGGGATAAAACAGAAAAGTGCCACCAATAGACTGAAATTGTAACAAATTTCACAAAAGCAATACTTAATGCAAAGCGCACATAATATATGCAGAACTTGTATACAAGTTGAAATGAAAGAAATAGAGTTCAAGGACTTTCTTTTCCAGGTGGGTCTCAGTCCCCACAAAATAGCTTCCTGAGTTGAATGGTGGGAAATGGGATCATCTGATCACATGCCGATCCTACAGCTAAAAGGCCATACAAACCCACCAATCATACCAAAACGACTGTAAAATTGTGCAAGCTCACTAGGAAGATTGCAATTTTGACTGTTGCGGGCATGATAAAACCAGCCCTTGCACAAAAACATGAACGGCATCACTAAAAAAAATGGCGAAGCTCAAACCAGAGGAGGAGGCATGACAGAAATCAACTAAAAAAACCTTATCCCACTTGGCATATGACAGAAATCACAGACAAAAATTCACATATCACCAGTGGTGACTGCACAGTGATGACCACTTTGTCAAAACAAGACCTGATACTCTATGCATCACAGGGACGTGTGAACACCATGGTAGTGTAACAGCACCAGAGATGTGGAATCCCCGTTATTGGATACTCTGTTCAATGTTTTCCTAAAAATGGTACATATACATACATACATACATATATATATATATATATAGCAGTTTTAAATCATATAATTCAACCACAATCAGCATCAGGCTGTGATTGGAGACCACTTGGAGCACAACACATAACAGTGTAAGGTGAAGCTTAACTGAGAAAAGGAAGGACAGTAACAAAAAATAAGGAGGTAAAACACCAAAGCAGCTCCATCATTTGTTAGGGAACAAACAAGGAAAACTACCTCTATAAAATTAAGTAGAACAAAAAATTATTATTGATAAATTCAGAAGGGTAA
This sequence comes from Glycine soja, assembly GCF_004193775.1. Classification (NCBI taxonomy): domain Eukaryota; kingdom Viridiplantae; phylum Streptophyta; class Magnoliopsida; order Fabales; family Fabaceae; genus Glycine; species Glycine soja. Next base: position 44,505,459 of record NC_041020.1, read on the forward strand.
GCAGTAATTACATGAAAGATTGAAACAGCCTCCAAAAGCAATGGTCTAGTTTCAGGAGAAGCAATTTTGCCATTAAGAAGCCTCCATCTTACATCAATGATGGGTTCTAATCCTTTTTCCTCTTGCTTCTTCTTTATAACACCCAAGAGAGATTCAGGGAGTCTCTCAGCCCCCTTAACCAAAAGATTCTCCAAAGTAGAGTGTATTCTTGTGCAATCATTGCAACAAAGCCAATTACCTTCTGGCAGTTCCTGTAATTAATTTGACACATATGATGCCCAACAGGCAAAAGAGAAGTTGGACTCAAAAGTAATATATCCTTATATAAAGACATGACAAGAACAGCATACCTTTAAATATGCCATCTTGTGATCCCTCAAACAACCAACATGATATTCCTTTTCACACTGCAACAAAAGCAAAAGGGGCAAACAAAAAGCTAGCTCAATAAAACTAAGAAATAGAAACTTAATATTGCACCTATGATTATAGAGGCCTTGTAGAGAACATCAAAATCAAAACTGGATCAGAATGCATACCTGATCGCAGAGTATTATTGTGCGTGGACCAAACCCAGATCTGCTGAAATCAACACCCCTACATGAACAAAATTTTATCTTTATATTGTATAGCTCGGTGCAATCATGAATATACAATATTGGTTTTCATTAACTTGAACATCAGAACATATCCGCATGGTGGCAATTGCCAGTTTCAGGTAGAATGTTAGATGACAGCTAAGTCTATAAAATGTATTTTAATCTTTACAATGAATTTGTTACCTGCATAAAGCACAGCTACTAAGATCAGCTTCAATGTCTTTGACTATGCGAATGCATCTATTGGCAATCTGTTCAATAGGATCAACTCCTTCAACCCTTCCAGCTGCCACAGCATTGGCGTTGTGCGCCACAAACTTTTCTCTCTGGAACATGTTTTGGCAAAATTGGCAGTACCAGTCACCACGTGGAATACTTGATAGAGCTGCACATTCTGTACATTTTCAAACATAGGACAATAACAGTTTGCTTAGAAGATGACTATCTCATAATTTACCCAACAAAGCATATATTCCTCATGCTGCATCCATTCAGAAAATCTTGAAACAAAATTAAGACATCAAAAACAGAAGTTTCAGCTATTTCTATATTAAATAAAAGATAATACCATTTAAAAAGACATGCAAAATATAATAGTTCATACAAATCTTTCCTAAAAGCAAGGTGAGAGTACAAATTTGATTAGACAAACAATCTCATTCATAAAATATATACAAAATAAGTTCAACGGAAAAGACGCTGCTAACTTGTAAGCTTTTAGATAACAAATCTAGTATAACACAACTATTAACTTTACCCAAGCAGGAAAAAAATATATAAGTACGGCCAAAAATAGATAAATAAGAATTTCTCTAATTCCTTATCTTTTGTTATTTTTGCAAAGAGTTATAGAAGACGCAAGTGCTGAATTACAAAATGGCGTCTTACATTTTAGGTAACCTATGAATTATAATCATGATCATCATGGTCACTTAAAGTCTTCTGTTGTCCAAGAACCTAACATATTATCATCTTAGGCAGTGTTTTTCTTAACTCGGTTTGGTGATCAACCCAGTCAAGGTCCAGGTCAACCAAATAACATATTTGTATATTAATGAGCACAAATAAGTGCATACTAACCTATCACGGAGTATGACTAACATATAACTGGTGCAGTAGTTGCTATCACCTGAATTAACTGTGGTGCACTAAACATTTTGCAAAACTGATTCAAATCATAAAACTGGCACAGGTTTAACCTTGATTATAGCCAGTTTAGGTCGGTATCTGGCCTAATAGGCTACTTGGACCAGTTACCTAACTGATTCATCAAGTAATTTCGTTTGAACAACCATATAGTAATGAAAGGATATAATAATAGTGGGGAAGAAAGATGATTCCACTCTTCAAACAATTGTAGCAAATAGATAATTTGTCCAACAAGGTTTTTTGTAATGTATATCTGACCTTTATGAAATGCTCTTGGGCATCCATCACAAAGCAATAGATTACCACCATCCCAACAAACAATGCATAGATCATCATTGTCCTTTGCAGAGTATTTTCTATCTTTTGAGAGAGATATTGCCAACTCATGGAGAGACACCCCATTTGACGTGTAAATGTATGCATAACTGGCCAACATTATCGTACTTACATTAAAATCTATATCCATAATCAAAAAGCAGTTTAATATCCCTCTCATCAACTCCCAAGGAAGAAAATGACTCACGGTTTCTTGCGAGAAGCCCAGCCTGCATGGACCTCAAACTGTGAAGGGCTGATCTGCACAACATTTAATACATTGAAACCAAATTATACTTACAGATTCTTAAGGAATACCTACAAATATACGAGTGTAAGGAGCAATACCTCAGTGTTGCAGCATCGACAAACAATTCCAGAGCCCATTTTGAAACCTTCAAGCAATTTCTGTCAACCAAATGTGACTGTTAACATAATAATAGACATACAATGACCTGTACACAATACGCACACAAAAACAACCTGTCCACGAGCATAATAAGCTACTTCAGTTCCATCAGGCAATCCATTTTCTTCAAAAACTAACTTATGCAATCGCTGATCCCTTGAGAAGAAGACATAGGATTAACAAAATGATTGTCATCAGCAACGAGTAATAAAACAATGCGGCCAGATAAATACACAAAAATGAAAGGGTTGTAGGGAACTAACTTCTTAGTTATCCTCCATTGACTCTTATTAGATTTCAAATTTAAAGTTTTTTTGGGGGACTTCAACTTTACTGACAGCGACCTGGTAATAAGTAATAACAGTTGATTATAATAAAGAGGGAAAAAAAATTGGCTGTAACAATTCACCCACAACCATATTATCCTAAATACATCAAGAGTGACAAAATATGAAGGTAGATACAAACTTCTTTTTCATCTTCAACAAATTTTTCTTCCGGGGTAGAACAGCCACAGAAGCATTCTTGGAAGTATTTGAACAGATAATCCTTTTTGATGCCCTTAATAACAGAGTTGGCAGAATGTAAGTTCAGAGAGAGAGAGAGAGAAAGAGAAGACCACATAACAATTATCAAAGAATTCATGGAATCTATGAAGTTTCAAACTATGTAACAACATAGGCCATTGGATACGCGAAAAACACCATGCAAAAATATGTAAGAAATACAGGACAGATGAAATAGATATGAATACCAACTTTGTTCTTTTCTTCCTGTGTCTCTTAACTTGTGAAGAGACAGACAGCTCAGAAGTACTGGATGGGTTGGAAAGAACCACTGGTCTAGGGGACCTGAAATATTGTTATAAAATGGTAAAAGAACGTATAAAATTAGAGGGAGCAGGGGAAGAGATAGAAGACATGTCATTGTGCCTTCCACGTGGCTTCAAGTTTCAAGTTTCAACATTTTGAACCTAGCCTTGATTTCCATTAAACTGACATTATGTTATTTCATATGAATCATATGATTATATTCCTGGCCCCAGCTTAACAAAATTAAGCTATTACTATTGTCTACAAACTTTAAATCGCAACCTTGTTTAGACAAAAGCAATTGATGTATATTCACATGTCATAACCATTGTGTGCTCAGTGACCCACACTAACATGATAAAAACTCGAATACTGGGTGCTGGAATCATACATGTACTGGTTACTGGTTAAGTAAATTCAATTTTAATCATTAAAAAGAGAAAAAAAAAAAAACTTAAATATCTTTCTAGTCTGTCAAATTTGGGTCAAGTTCATTTTTTGTCCCCCAAATTAAAAAAGTGGTTTTTTTTTTGTCCTCATAATTTGAAAATAGTCCACTTTAATCCTTAATTTACAATTATTTTGTCCCTGGTTACGACTAAAACTGGGTTATTTTCAAATTAAGGGAATAAAAAATCACTTCTAAATTTGGGGGTCCAAAAGCAAACTTGGCCCAAATTTGAGAGACCAAAAAGATATTTAAGCCAAAAGGCTTACCAAGTTGATAGATGAGAAGGAAAAAAATAAAATGTTTCACTTTTCTGTATTAACCTACTTAAAAAGAGCCGATTAAACAATCAAAACTCGATTATATCTAGAATTTCATCATGATGCAGGTCCTCAAACATGAGTATAACTAACAACTCAAGTAGAAGAAATGAGTACCTAACTCTTTTGCCAACTACGTTATTTGAACTTTCTTCAGACTTCCTTGATTCCACACAAGAACGGCATATAGGCCCCACTCTTTCCACAAACGAAGAAGGGAAACATCCTATGGGGAAAATAATAATACTAACAGTAAGCACTGAATGAAAACAAAAAAGGGGAGGGGGGGGGGGGGGGGGGGGGGGGGGGGGGGGGACTCAATTGCATTTTCCCTTGATTTTTGCAAATAAAAATATGATCTGCTTGACACTCTGGCCAACAAAAAACTGATGACTTTGGATAACAGAAGCAAACCTCACCTTTGCACCTTTTACATGTAAAGTATCTTTCTTCATGTGGAGAACAAACAAAATTTTGAACTGTCACCTCCAAAGTATGCAGGGTAGCTCCCCTGCATGCTCTCAACAGATCAAGCAGGCTCTTCCCATTTTCGAGGCAAATATACTGCGCAGCTCTCCTATATTGTTTGCAAGCATGGATCTCGAATTGGGAAGGTGGAATAACCTACATAAAAATAATAATTTAATATTCGGCAAGGCAGTCCAAGACCAAAGAAACAATTGGGTATGTAAAGACAGAATCGTAACTCACCCTGCGTCCATTGCATAGACAGCACGAGCACAATATTCCCCCATCTCTAATCACACCTCGTAATCCCGAAGCCTACAATAATAACATATCAAACTATCGGGCTCTAAACATCATGGGCAAACAAAATACTAAAGCAAGCAACTCTCTTTCAAACAGAGTACCGAGCACCAGCTAGAAGGATAATTAGGAAATAATTTCACAGGTTCGAATTCTTAGATGCTCAAAAGGCTAGATATAATAATACTAATAGTCGTGTCCTACTTTTAACTACATTTATAACGTTATGAATTATGACTAAATTGGTAAATGCCTCACTCTAACTGCAGCTAACAAGTCCTCCTAAGTCCTAACTATAAAAAGGTTATTGACTCTTAACGCTTCTCATAAGTCCTAAATCCTGATGGCTCATTTAATTAACTAGATACTCACTCAATAAGTCCTAAATTACTCAATTACTATTTTTTAAAAATAAATAAATAAGACGTGGCACAAACTTTTTTTGGTTGGGGAGGAGGATATCCCGACTCTACCAGACCTAGAATCAGTCACTAATTCAATTGGTCCAATAACGTGTGTGAACTGTTATGAAGCTACTGATTGCATCTGATATCTGACATTCATGCTACAACACCATGTTAGTGACGTGGCACAGTTTGTCTATTACCAAGTAAAAAATGAGTTTACCTTCAATTTAAAATACATGTTGATATCGTTCAAAAGACTATCCAAATTCGATTCTATTCGAAAATAATTCTTAGTCATACTTTATTTATTTTAGAGCCAAATTCCAAATTACTCATGTCCTTTCCCCGGTGATCCGAAGGTTTAAGACCCAAAAAAAAATGCATGCAAATATTTCCCACTAAAATTGATAGCTAACATGCAATATTACTATATATATATATATATATATATATATATATATTCTAATAATTTTATTTTCCAGAATGTAATGTTCTTCATTCACGCAGATAATATCAAAACGAACGAACCTTCTTAATGCCGCCCATGTAAACCACGGAAACGCCATCAAGAAAACCTGTATCAAAGAGCTTTTTCACAGTCATAGGCTTCCTGTTGACCACAATCTTCTTCGACATCTTCAACTCCATCTTATTCCTCGGAGCTCCCAATGCACCGTTGATTCCGCTTCCGCCATTCGCAACTACTTGTTCCGTCTCACTCACAACCATCTGATCACAACACTCAACCTTCGCTTCCAACGCCGATCGCCGGCTCCGCTTGCGCGTCCTCGCAACCACCTCTGTGGACTCATTTTTCAGCTTCTCACACTCTCCGTTCTCCGTTTTAACTTCAACCTCGGCGTTATCCTTCAATTCCGCGTGTTCTGAAAAACCGTTGCACGAATCCAGTGACCTCTTGGCGCGAGTGTAGACAATGTAACCATTCACCACCGAAACTTTCCGAGGCTGATCCGTCGAAACGGCCGCGTATTCCGTCTCCGGCTTCACGGCGGCGTCCATGAACGGCTAAATCTGCGAGAAATTGAGATGAGACCTAAGCAACGGAGAGGGGAATTGAATTGAGCAAACGACCGTAATTGAACATGAGAATCAGCGTAGGGGTTTTGGTTTTGATTGGATTGGAAGAAAAAGGGGGCGAGGAAGGAAAAAAAGGTTTCACTGGCACTGGTTTCACTCAATCAGTGAGGCACAGAGAGAGAGAGAGAGTGAGAGAGAGAGAGAGATAACGTCGTAGAAGATGAGATTTGAAGAAAGGGGAGAATGGCAGATCCGTAAATAAAATTCATCAATTTAAAACGAAGTCTTTTCAATTGACAGAAATGCCCCCCGTCACTTCACAAAAATTGAACTAATTATTAAATTTAAAATTAAAATGGAGAAGTATATTTAAAATGAATAAAAAAATAAAAATACTTAATATATAAGATTAAGATAAAATAGGTCGCTTAATGAGGAAGAGAATTACTTAAAACACTTCCATTCAAATTTATAATAGAAGTCTAGATTAAATAAATAAAATTTCAGTAATTTTTTATATCAAATAAACCAAGAATATTTATTTGATAAACTTATCAAGTGTGGTTTTAAAAATCTTACACAAAGATCAAAAAAATATTTTAATCATAAAGAAGTATAATTTTATTTATTTGGAACTGAAGAAGTAGTCATAGGTTAAGTTTCAAGTAGAAAGGGAACGCACTCAAAGATTGCTTAAGTATGTCACGAAAAAACACCGTTTGATGACCTAATATCACAGTTCCCATAAAAAGGAAGTAACTATGTGTTAGTGGTGGATCCGATATCTTCCCTTTTAAGTTTAAGTCACACAAATGGCTTGAGGTTTACGTATGCTTGAACTATTTTGTGTCTAACAAATACTAGTAGTATTTTGTCAGTTTAATTATCGATTTGATTTTGTATTTACGGTGAATATTCACTTTAGTTTCTATATTTTGCAAGCGGTGACAATTTTATTCCTGTATCATGAAAATAATTGATTTTAGTTTACAAAAGTATAAATATATCAACAATTTAATCTAACCAACAAGTTATTTTTGTTTTTGTTAACGTTGATTATATATGTAACATATCATTGCTGGCGTAGCAAAATTACATGTGCGAGGGGCATTTTACATTAGACAAAGGTATTTTTTAACTAAAATGTCATTAAAACTTTTTTAACTTTTGATTTCAAAAGTTTTAAAACTAGCCGCTATTTTGAAAAGAAATTTATTCTTCATGGTTTCGTGCTAATGCATTCTTTTGCAACGATATTTTGGTCCTCAACAAATATAATTTCATAATAAAATGGTTCGTGATAATTAACCTCCATAACATAAGTTCGTATAAAAAATTAATTTGAAGTCCACTACGATGAATAGCTATGGAGATAGTCAAAAAAAAGAAATAGCTATGGAGACAGAGGCATTAAAACAGTTAGGTAAACAAAGTTTTATGAATAATTTATGTGATCTTATTATTAAAGTAAATTCATATTCATACTAATTTACATTTGAGGTTATTTAAACAAATCCAATTGAAAAGTTTTACACACAATTTTAAGCAAGCATTTGGAAGCCCAAATGATTGGAAACATGTTATTATTGGCTCTATAAAATTGTTCTTAGTATTTATTAGTCAAGAATAATTATCAAAATATTCTTAAGCATTTCACCTCACATACCACTCTTTTTCATTTCTTTTATCTTTTCCTCTTTTTCTTTCTTAGTTTATTCATTATTTTCCTCTCTCTTCCCTCTTGCATCCACGTTGTTGAATGTATTTTTTTTTTCATTTTTGTAAACAGAACAAAATCATAATTTTATTGTACATTTTTATACAACATAATGGAATTGTGATTTTTTTGTGTTATAGTTTTTATTACAATGGAATCATGATTCAAATTCACATCCCAAGAAACATAATAGAATCATGATTTCGTTATGTTACACAAATTTTAACACAATGAAATCACGATTTCTTGAATAACAAAACTTGTTACATAACAGAATCGCGGTTCTGTTGAAATGCAAATTATTCAATAACCAATTTTTTGTGTTGATTGTATAAGTCAATGGATTGAAATACATATATATTTGATGAAGTTACAATGCCACCTAGATGGAAAAAATATAGATGATGAAAGTCAAGATTTCTTTTACCAATCCTTCCTTTTATATGGAGTCGAGCCTAATAATATTGATATGGGGATGATGATGATGAAAATATAGGCGGTGATGACACTAATATGCATTCACAACCTAACTATCCTAACTTTTCTAGTTATTTCATGACTTTCCACATAGGAGTCTCACGCTAGCTACATCTTCTCTTATTGCAATTGGATTTATCAATGGAAATCACTTTGTGCAAGTATACATTATTCACTAAAGATATTATTTACTTTTGTAAATTAATATTGATTTATTCGCTAACTCCTACTTTTATATGATAATGCAACTTTTTAAGGGATAATTGTCTCTTGTCTCCTATTGTATCACACTGGAGAAGATATTGCACACCCGAAGCTTGTTCATGGCAAAAACCTTACATGAAACGCATTTAAGCTTTCAACTCAATACAATTTCAATCAGTTAGAGAATCTCAATATGTTATAAGCATTTTTAAGGATCGAAATAATTTTAAACATTCGATGATATGCATCTCCATATGTAATAGATATTTCAATGAAATTTTGTCTAATACATAAGTTTTTTTCTCTCTATGTGACCATAAGAAAAACAAAAAAAAAATGTACAATGGAAGTGTGATTTTGTTGTACTTTTTTATAGAAAAAATTGTAAATAATTCCATGATGAACATATTTGTTCAATTTTCTACAAAAAAAATGCAAATATGTTCATCATTCGTATGATTCATACGGATTATGTAATTCGTATGAGTTAATTCGTATGACTCATACAAACGGATTACGTGATCCGTAAATATTTTTTTAAAAAAAATTAATAAATTAATTTTTTTAATAGAAAATATTTTTTATTTATAAAAAATATACAGATTAAATAATTCATATGAGTTATATCAAAATTAATTGTAATAAAAATTATTATTTAAATTTACATGCGCATTAAATATACATTAGAAATTTGTAGTGTTATATATAGCAACATTCTTTATTTTATAACATAATTAGATTATTAGCTTAGTTTGTTAAAATATTGTGCTAATAACTTGAAAGTTACAAGTTTGACTCCTGCTTGAGCCAGATTGAGCCTCATACAGATCAGTTAATTTGTATGAGACTTACAGATTAGCTGATCTGTATCCCTTTTATGGAAAGGCAAAATGGGAAAATCGCAAAATTGTTGGGTGTATCAACAATTTTGCTAGGTGCAGGTAGCAATGCCCAAAACATTTCGGTCCAAGTTCACCAGAAGTCCAGAACTATATCCTATATGAACATATATCATCCAACCCACCCATTGGCCATTCTAATTTCAGCTTAATTAATTATCATTTAAATACGTCTAATGGGTACGTAGTACAAATATTAAAATTCTGTAGCAATTAAGAAGTCTCGAATCAAACACTGTAAGTACGTCTTGGAAATTAAACTATCAATCCAGATAGATTGCATGCTAGGAGTAAAATTACTGAGCAATCCTAATATAACCTCTATGTTAAGTAAGTTTAGATAATCCGTCATTATTTATAATAAATTTTGTTACTTAAATTTCCTTAAATTAGAAATTAACTTGCAAAATTCAGGTAAGGTTTACCACAAGTTATTGGTTCAAGTAATATGGGATTTGATTTATTTAAGTAAGATCTTGATTTAAATTTATGAATAAAAAAATATGATTGAATGAAGAGAATCCTATTAAAAGTGATTAATTAGATTTTCAATAAAGATTAATTATCACAAAATTGATAAATATTTTGTATCAATAATATGGTTAAAAAGAGGTTGATAATGTTCAATAGGGAGATTAAAAAGAGAGAAAAATAAAAGGAGGATTTTTTTTTAAAAAAAGTTATTTAATATTTATATATGAAAATAAAAAAATGAAAAATTATATTTTTAAACAAATTATGGACATGCCGTATAACTCATTCGGTAATTCCTATGTAATAAGAAGTCATCTCACACTAATTTTTGTGAAGAGAATGGGAAATTGAAAGAAGAGGAGAATAAAAATAAGAGAGGGAGAGAGAAACCGACACGTGGTGGCAAGTTCCAACATGCAAATAAAATCGGCAGGTTAATTAAAATCTGCAGATTAATCAATATTACTCAAAAATAAGATACGCTTGAAATTTTGAAACTGCTATTTTGCCTTATTTCCTAGGAAGTTGCAAAACACGTTTACCACACTAGATAGTGGAGAGCTGCTTTAGCTTAAAAAAAAACACCATATACCCATTGCAGAAGTTAGTAGCATTATTATGTCCAATTTTAGACTAAAATGTAAGAACTAAGAAGCAAAATAACTTACCCAAGTGAACACAACAACATACTGTGACAACAGTTCTCTAAAAACCAACATTTATTGGCTGCCTATTATACTATATATTAGGCAGCATCATATCATACATATTGATACTTGATAGTGTACATATATATATATATATATATATATATATATATATATATAATGCAATTCTAATTTAAACACAAAGTACAAGATAACAAAGAGTACAATTAATAGTACATAGTATAGGGATATTACATATATATTGCCAAAGTTCCCCTGAGAACTTGATTCACACACAAAGTGAAGTGAGTTCGAGGAATTGGAAAATGCCAAAGGATGGAAGTTGCCCTTTTGAAGAGAATTCGCCCTTAAGAAAAAGAACGGTTCATTCCCAGCAATCTTTCAACTTATTACATAATATTCATGCTCCACCATGATTGAACCAAAAGGAAACACCGACAAAAATGCACCATATGCATCTCCACCACCTCCACTGCCACAGAGGCAGCGAGGGCTATTATTCGAGAAGGGGTGCAGTTTGGAGAGGGTTCGAGAATGAATGTTGGATTGGGTGTTATAGAATGAATTGAAAGTGTGAGATGACTTATGTATATAATAGCTATACAGTCTAGCTAGTGTGGGGGGGTGACTTTTTGTCAAAGGTAACATAAACAAAACAGAAAAGGGTGAAATGGAGATTCTCAATTGAGCATCTTCCAAAGCATATGCCACTGCCACCTCCATTGCTCTCCACATCTGATATACACTTTTCCGTAAGGCATCATACGTATTTTCTTTTTGGCGACACACGATGGACCGTTTTCCAAAACTGATCTAGTTGGTATATATAGTATCCCACTATCCCCTAAGCTTTCTCTTAACTATAGCTACTTGAGCAGTTGAGCTATCGGTTCCTTGTTACCTAAACTACCTACCATATATAGTATCCTTTCTCCTTTCCCAGTTCATCACTCTAGTTACATTTGTTACCTAGCTATAATGCCTAACTTACCTTTATAATAATTATGAGCAGGGAAAACACGGTTACAAAATTCAGATAGATTTACCATATGTTTGTATTCTAGTTGAAGTTGTGGTAGTATGCATTTTGATGCAATCCTACCCTGCAAAGGCATTAAATAGAAGACTCCAAGAAGATTAAGCTAGAGATGAAAGAGAAGGTCCTAGGATTCTCATGAGTCTTAGGATAGATTTTGGGCTCATGGAATAAGTATGAGTCCGTTTATCTTTGTACATATTAGATTAAGGTTTCATTATTTTTGGGCATTGTATTTAGGGCTCCATAATATAGGTAAGATACCCTAAAAATGTAGGATTTTTCAGCCCTTACATTTTAGGGCACCTAGATTAGTTTTTGTATTAGGGATAGTTTTGTAATTTCACATGCATTAAGTGAATATTTGATGTGTGTGGTTGAAAATAAATTTAATTGAATGGGGAGAAGTCCAATCCAATTAAATTTTAGAGGAGGAGGTGAACATTTACTTGATACACCCCATTGTCACATCATATGGACACACTTTGTGCATGTCCTTCATGCTTTACATGCTTCATGACACCTAAGCACACTTAAGAATCTTGGACTTGATCTTGGATTAGTGGATTGAACCATAGTTAAAATTCACTAATCGTAATTAGTTAAATTTTAACTCCACAAATTCAATTTCAAATTCAAGTGAAATTTGAATAGAAATTCAAATTTTCCTCCAATTTTATGTGACACTTAGACTATAAATAAAGGTCATGTGTATGCATTTTTTCAACTTTGATCATTTGAGAATTAAACTTCAAAGTTCAGACCTCTTTTGAGGCACAAAATTTTGTGCTCCTTCTTTCCCTCTCCCTCCATTTATTTTCTCCTACCTTCAAGCTCTTATCCATGGCTTCTTATGGTGGTGAGCTTCTTCTAGACTCATCTTCTCCTTGAAGTGGCGTCTCCAATCATCTTTCTCCTTCTCCATTTCACTGCCATCAAACTTCAAGAAGCAAATGACTCCATTGATGAAGAAGATCCAAGGCCTACAAGCTCCACATGAAGTTACATCACATTCTCATAAACATCTAACAAATGAATGTGGACGAATGCAAAAGATAACCTTTGGATCCATTGACAAACGCCATTTCAAGAGATGCAAATGTTTAATCAAACATGCACGTATGTGTTTGCTATCTCATCACATCAACATTGATCGAGGTTTAAGCCAACACATATTTATTTATAGCTTCTTATAAATTAGAAGGACTTCCACGTATATGTATAATGGTATATTGTATGTTTCTGTTAATTCTCAACCTATTATATTGACTTGAGCGTGGATTCTATAACTCCTGAGAGCACCATCTCATTAATAGAGGAGTTCCTGGATTGCTTTATTTCATAAGGGATAACATCATAGCAGTGATAGCAACATTCTCACAAGGCCTTTCAAGCACATGAACTAGGGATAACAAATTTTGTACACTATGATATTGCGTTTGTATCAGATAAATATAATTATTTGTTGGTTTCTGATGTTGTGCTTTGATAACTGCGAAATATGAGTTAATTTAATAGTCAATTTTAGTTAATAAATGGATGTAATTTTTTTACTTTATTATTGTTTTTAAGGAAATAATGAAGAAATTAACATCTTTGAAATTTTTTATTAGCAGAATTTAAAAGAATAAGATCTCAAGTGCTTTAGAGGAAAAATTGATGCAAAAACTGGAAGAAAAAGTCTTAAAGAAAAGTTGGAAGAATTTGACAGCTCGTTTAGTGCGCCCTGCAGACTTAGCACGTTGTAGGCTTAGCCCGCACTGCAAGCAGACTCAGCACGTAGAAAGCCCACAACGAAGTCCAAAATGTGCGCGAATTCAGCCTGAAAATTAAGCTACGTGAAGCTTATATAAGGAGGAGGAAAAAGAAGGGAAAGACACACGGAGTCTCAGAGCTATCCAAAGCCTAGGCATACCCCTTAGGGGAAATCCTCTTTTCTTAGTTACTCCCCATTTTCTTACTACTAGTCATCCAACCCCTTCTTCTATTAGCATCTGAAGTGTAAAGTCTCTCATGATTATGAGAGCCTAAACCCCCTTTATTGGAACCTAGCAGCCAATGTCCTTATAATGTATTTGTTCTTTTTATCTATTAATGCAATTTCAATTTTTATTGTCTTTTTTCTACTCTTCATCTCTATTGTGTAATTTGGTCATTCATGCATCTGTTTTTAGGGGTTATACATTGGAAAATGGTAATGTCTAAAGAATTTGAAAAAGACATCTCGACCTTACATTACATAGAGTGACTTTGTTGTGTCTGAGCATACATCTTCTACCTAATGTTATTTATGATTCAATCTTTGTAAAGGGATTTGGGAGAGAGAATACATAAATTAAGCTATTTATCATGAGGGATCAGGATTAAGCATATTAGTATATGTGAATGAAAATTAGAAAAACATGTTAGGCCTCAACATAATTGTATTCTGAAATCATCATTTGTTTATCTTGTTTATTTTATTATTCTTGCCTCTTTAAATTAAATTTCTTTCTTTCTTCTTATTTTTATCTTACTCTTTCTATTGTTTACATATTGAATATTTATGAACGCAAGTACAAACAAAGTTTTATAGACTTACACTCGATCTTCTGTTTTAATCTTTACTACTTATAATAAAATTAATATGATTATCAATCTCGTATGTGACTAAATAAAGATTGCAGAAAGAAACTTCATTTCTAGGGAGGAATTCAAGCATTTGTGCCCCGCCCCCATCCCACCACATTATTTCATTATGTAGCTGCAGTTTGGCTGTGATCTTTGAGATATTACGGACAAATGCGACTGAAGCAATTTTAATAAAAAAAAAAGCCTAAAAAAGATTATGTTGTACACGCAATTGCAGTTATGGACCACTTTTTGAAAATAATTTTTCAGAATAATACTCCTTTGCACATTTATTACTCTAACTTTTTTACACCATCAATATTATCACCTTAATTTGTTAATGACATCTGAATAATAAGGCAAAAGCACCAAAAGGGGTAATTTTTTTGTAATTTTTAAAATGAGAATAAATTTTAAATTAATACCCAAATAAGCATAAATTATAGGTAGTTTACAATTTCTGATCATGAAATCGTAAAAAGATGGATGAATTTGTTTTTTTGAACTGAAATTATAAAAAGTAAATGATTTTTTTTTATTTGAAGTTTTAAAACAATTAACAACTTCAAAGTGGTTTAATTTTTTTAATTAATTATTTGAAGTTATAAAAGGTTATACAACTTCAAAATTGTCAAAAAAAATTATTTTAAATTAATTTTTGGACTTTAAATTAGTTTTAATTTTTAGTTTTATTTAATATTTTATTTTTGCCTTACCCTGACGACTTCAAAGTCACTTGCCTCAGCCTCCTGTGTAGTACTTTTTATTTTTTATTTAAATTTTTTATTTTATTTTTAAATTAATTTTTATAGTTTTAATTTATAATTTTATTTAATATTTTATTTTTGCCTCAGCCTCACGGTTTCATAGTCGTTTGCCTCAGCCTCCTGTGTAGTAGTTTTATTTTTATGTAGAAAATATTAAATAAAATTATAAAATAAAATTAATTTAAAATCTAAAAATTAATTTAAATATAAAAAAATGTTTGATGACTTTGAAGTCTTATAACCTTTTATGAATTCCAATAATTAATTAAAAAAATTAAATAACTTTGAAGACGTTAATTGTTTTACGACTTCAAGTAAAAATTAAAAAAAAAATTACTTTTTACTATTTCAGTTACAAAATGAAAAAGTTAAAGTTGTCCATCTTTTTGTAACTTCATTTTCAGAAATCATAAACCACCCTACAATTTATTCTTTTTTGGTATTAATTTAAAATTTGTCTCCAATTAGTAAATTAAAAAAATTACCCATTTGATACTTTTGCCGAATAATAGTTAGTCATGAAACTTACAACAACATAATGAGCTGAAAATTTCCTTATTGTGGTTTGCTTGACGTATAAGATTCATCTCTTTCCCTTTATATTTTTCACACTTACAAGGTTTTCACTGTAGTAGTATTAAAAAATAAAAAGTAAAAGACAAGAACAAAAAGAACAGCACCTAGGAAACTAACTGTTTTCCTGTCTAGCATGTGCCATTAGGAGAAGGGATGGGCAAAAGGTATAAAAGGAACAGCCTCGACCACGCGTCACAGAATATTTTATTGTTAATTTGAGCAGTTTATACAGGGAAAAGAAAATATCAACTTTAAAAAAGTTTTAGTTCTGTTCAAATGTTAGGTTGTTAGGCTTTCACTTTCTTCCTTTTTCTCTTTCTCCTATGTATCTTAATCTTAGTGATTTATATTCTTTATGACAACAGCAGCAGCATCATTCGTAACTCCCTTTTAGATATACTATACTCTTCATTTTCATTGAGTAATGCATTCCTTGACTAGAGGATTTACTCCTTGAAGAGCATGTTGAGACCAGTTTTAAGCACTTAATTAGGGGGTTAAGAAAGACTCCCCCATGATTAGCGAAGAAATAAGTGGGTTTACACAAATCGATAGCTGGTCCAAAACAAATGAATGAAACGCATAGTGCACATCAAGCCAACCAATTATATATTTTGAGAATATTTAGAATTTTTTTTCTTCTAATTTTCTAAAATAACTTTTGGTAAAGGACAGAACCGTTATATAATGAATAGATTTCACTTAAAGGGTAAAGTAAATAATTTCACCATGTGTATAAAAAAAAAGTAAATAATTTCACTGTGTTAATATAAAAAACTGTCAAAACCATGTTGCTATAGGCACAAGCTACAAATATTGGTGCTGACATGAAGGTGGATATGTGTTGGTGTGTGATGAGAAAACAAACACCTCCTCGATGAGAAAACAAGCAAGTATTCAGTTATTGATCGAAAGATCAACTGATTTACAATTATACATACATCATAAAGCATGAATATATACGAAAATCAAATATTGATTTTTTTTTCTAGAAAAATTGTTACTTAGTTTATTTTTATCGATTTTAAAGAAGCCGAATTCTCTCCTCTAGACAACTCAAAGTGTAAATTACACAATAGTATAAAATTATATTACATTTACATACCTCTCCTCTGGACACACCATCAGTCATTTCTTCTTTTTGTTCCTTACACACATTCGTGAGAATAGCATAACAGTGATAAAGATTAAAGAAAGGCCTACTGATATTTTGAATACGAGGGAGTAAAGACGCCAATTACATGCAAAAGTTTCGAGCTTATCTGAGCTAAGCATATCTTTTATTTCCATTTTTCACAACGGGAAAAATCCACTTTGTAAAGTAAAAACAGAAAGAAGGGGATAGTGACATACGTCAGCGGTGTACTTTGAACTTCCATAAGAGAGGCATATCATTTGATGCCAGAATAACATAGTAAGATACTTTCACCTGATTTTTTTTTTCTTTTTTGCTTTTGTCTGTGCAGCAAAAAAGTGACTTAGATTATAGAAATTAGAAAATGTTTTATAAAACAAGGCCTGTGTAGCCACCCTCATTAGTGCATGCATGTTTATATTAAAGTTTGTAAATTTAAATTTATAAATTGAGTTTGTAAAAACAATTCAAGTTTTGTTTTTATAAAATTTGAGTTTTCAAATAACGTACTTTTGAAAACAGGTCAATTATACCGTGCACAAATTTAATAAGTTTGGTACAATACACAAGTTTTTTAAATCCTTGCATGAAAATGTTGAGGTTGTCTAATCTAATATTCCGTTTTATCGTAAAATAAAAAAAATTATTTAAAATTTAATGGAGTTTTAAAAAATTAAATAAATGAGAGGAAAGAGTTTTTGTTAATTAAAATAATGATTTTATAGTATTAGAAAATAAATAGAGAAAAATAATGTTGTAGAAAATAAATTGATGTTTTAATTGATTATTTATTTAATGAAAGAGTAAAATAAAGTTTTTTTTATAAAATAATAAAATAAATAAAAATAGAGTAAGTAATAGGCTTAGAGTACCGTAGTTATAAACAGAGATATATTCTGTCAGTTTTTACAATTACGATGTGTTTATACGTCATTTATTTCTCTTAAATTCGTTCTCCCTTCTTAAATCCTCTTTTTTTCTGCATAGACCAACATTTGTTCCAATAAAACTATGATCTCAGACTTATTAACCGTTGGATCGTCCTAATATTTGGACACCATCTTTGAAACTCATTTTCGAACATTTTCACCGTTGAAATTTGTGAAATAAAGTCTGCAGAGAGAGAAATTTCCCTCGCACAGAGACATTGAAATCGAGACTTCAATCCATTCTCCTTCTCTCTAACGCTTGAAAACCCTAGCAGAGCAACTAAAGGAAAAGCTTGAGGAATCTTAAGAAACCTCTAGAGATGCCACTATCATTGTTGGACTACACACGTGAGCCCGCTTAGAGGTAATGAGTAAGTTTTTCACAATTGGGATTATAATGAACATGTGTAGGGATCCTTATATGATCAAATTGGGATTTATTTTGGGATGTTTACTGTATTGTAATTTTGTCTGTACAATGATAACTATAAGTTGCTCATGTTAGCCGGGTCAATGGATGCCTTGATGTGAATTGGATGGTTTAATTGAGTGTTTGGTTTTGAATGTTAGAAACCTAGAAATTTGGAAATTTTTTATTTTTGCATGTTTTATTGAAAATTGATTGAGGGGTTTTGTTCCCCATGATGTGATCACATGTTAAGTGTTATTCGTTTTGAATTTGGGTATGTTTTGAAGTCTGAATTGTACCTCTTTTACTTCACAAAATAAAGGTTTTTCATGAAGCACAGTCGTGCTTGATGAGAGCATGCTTATGCTTAGTGAAAATTAGTTGGTTTAAGCCCGTACTATTTTTTTGACCACGTGAGTTAACTTGTAGCCTAAAAATGACTAATAAATGATTGAATTAGGTTTTGTGGTCTTCATTAAAGTTGTAACCTTTGATGTTAGCTAACAAATGTTGTTGGTTTCACCTGATTCGGAGTTGTATAGCCCTCTAGAGAGTCAAATTACTGAGCAAAGGTCGAGCTGTCAAGATTAAGCAATGATCCAATGTTTACCTTAAGTTTAGACATAGTTAATGGTAAAACATATTTTTGTGATCGACATAAAAGTTGTAGATAATTGTCTTAACTTTCAAACAATATAAGTATGAACTTAATAGGATTAGTACATCCCCTGTACTTGTAATTTTACTCTACAAAGGTCGTAGTAATTTAGGAGGAAATGTAAGGATATACTTGTTTGTTATACATGTACGTGTGATAGCTATTAACTGAATGAATAAGTGAATGATTATATGCCTTAAATGTTGGAAGAGCGCTATTGTATGATGTGTGTGTGTGTGTGTGTTTTGTGTCATGTAAATATTACTATTGTGTGATGTGTATATGATTCATGAAGCGTAATGACATGACATTTTGGGATTATGAAATTGTGATTGAGATTGAATATAAGTGGCTAGTTGAACATATGTTAATTTATGAGATACACGTTAACATGTGATGGTGGATTGTGACATTGTGAGATGTTAAATTATGGATATGAAATATGGTTGCGAATAAGTGTTTGGTTAATACTTGATGTGATGTAACTTGTGTTGTGAATTGTGAATTATACAATAACTTGACTGGTGTTTACCTTGAGAAAAATGTTTATGCACGAGGTGTTAAAAAGGAAAGTATTGGGTTCCAAGTTAGGAACCTAAGGTGTTAAAAGCAAAGTCTAGGGTTCCAAGTTAAATTGTGCTAGCTCTTTTTCTAGAAGGGCAAGATCAATTTAACAAATTAAAACAACTTTTAAATACTTTAGTTAGATCTCTGGACTATTTTTTCAGTTAGATCTTGAATTTTTATTTGTTTTTAATTAGTTCATTGTCATTAACGATTTAACGGTAGAAATCTAATTAAAAAAACAAATAACAGTTTAAGAATCTAATTGAAAAATTATTTAGGAACCTAATTAAATAATTTAGGGACCTATTGAAGAATTTAAAAGTAAATTAAGAAATATATTAAAATATCACTTAATTGAATAATGTATTGAGTGCATTATGTTTGTCCAAACAAAGTTTGTAAGGAAAAACTAGAAATGCAATCAGGAATTGATGTTTTTGGAATTAAAAACACTAAGTTTAGAACATGCAAATGTGAAAAAACAAAGCTGTCAATACTCAATATTGAATTTAAAAGTAGTCTATAGATGCTTAAGAAAAATGCTGTGAAAACTTGGATAGAATTTGGAAATTACTCACAAAGTCCTTGAACTATTTGAAAATTTTAATTTAGTCCCAAAACAATTTTTTCAATTAGTTCTTAAACTTATATTTGTTTTTAGCTTAAATATATTTTTAATTCTTCAAATTTTTTAAAAGCTACTTTTAGTTTTTTTATTTCTTTGCACTAATGTTGTCATGTGGTGGTTTCTCACTATCCGTTTCTTTTTCTAATTTAATTTCTTTAAAAATAATTTGTGAAAGTTTAAATTCATTAGAATATATGTAAAAAAATCATCATAATTCATCTTTCATGTTTTTTTTATTTTTCTTCTTTAAAATCGTAAAAAATGTAAAATAAAAAACCACCAATCTATATGAGTTAAATATTTTGGCAATTTAAAATCATTAGAAATTAATTTTTTAAAAATTAAATTAATAACATTTATTTTAATAGTTAAAAATTATAACAAATTATGAAGACATAAACATAATGAATAAAGAGGAATTAAAAATAAATTTTCCATAATTTAAGAGACTGATAAAAATAATTTTATTTTTTAAAGAAAAAATAATTATCCAAATTTAAAGCACTAAAAATATGTTTATACCTTTATTTTTTAATCAGCTACATGCTGTAGTGGGCCGGACAATAAAATTAGACTCTTCAAATGAGTTAGTGCACTCAAATATTAGGCCCAAAAAAATGGTTGTTAAACAGAATATACCAGTTAATGCCTTAATGGACAGTTGATCTCATAACAATTAAAAGCTTTGATTCTTTCATGTCACTATTCATTGGTTGGTAAACATAATATACTAATGCAGTAAAAGAAAAACATAATATACTAATTAAAGTTCATGACGCTGATTTATAAAAAATCAACGTTTAAAATTACTGCATCCTCTTTTTCTTTATTTAAATTTTTTAGTGCAATTCTGAAAAAAAAAGCAGTGCAAATTGGTATGGAATTATTATACGGAAGTTATATAAATGCTGAATAACAAAATAAGAAAAAACAGAAACAAATAAAATTATAGAGTAAAATACAACTAATAAAATGCAACAAAGCTTATTTTGTTTTTTTTTTCCTTTTCATGATTAGTTAACAAAAGAATCATGCATTTTAGCATTTTGGTAGTACTATTAGTTTAAATCTTTTGTAAAAAAAATAGTTTAAATATTTTGTAATATCAACTAATGTTGTCATAATTGTAATTTAATTCAATAAATAAAATTATATAAAAAATATATATTACACTATGCAGGATCCATCAAATACATGTGACATGTAACCTGAAACTCAGATATACATATCAACTCTTTATGTTTGTCATTATATATTTTTTTCATATATTTTCACTTACTCTCAAAATTCACATATTTACTTAAGTGTTGGAGTTATTTTTTTTTGTTCTCTTAACAAAGGTTACACTTAATCCGATGTGAAAAATTTAAGAATCCACCTTATCCACGTCCACGCTAGCTCCCAATTTTATTAAATACATATATTAAACTATAAATTAAGCCCCGTGCACTGCAAATTCATTGGGCTATTGTGAATAAAATTTAACATTGATAGTATAAAAATATATTCCACTATTGTTTGATTAAATATTTTTTATGGATCACATGTATTATTGTTGAATTGAAAATCAAGCTAAATGAAGGCTCTTTGCCAGCCCTTGCGTGGATATTTGATTTATTTTTTAACAGGAGGGACTGATCATATCATCCATATATATCAACCACTATAAGAAGTCAACTCCTAAAATATTTTAAGGATAAGATCATGCCACGTTAGAAATTAGTATGATAATGTAGAATGAAGTATGAAGTATATAACGTGATATAGATTAAGAATTTAAAATTAAGTCAACTATGTTAAAGACCTGCATGTGGACATGGCTAGCTAGCTGGGTCAAGTCAATTAATTTGGCAGATATAGATATAGTCCAAAATAACTCCTACCAATCCCATCAAGGTCAAGGTATACGCACGCACAATGCATCTTCATTCATTACTGCATCTGCATGCATTTACCAAGAACTACTTGCGGCGGCTTAAAATATATCAGTTTGGACTTCTGAAGTTCGATGTTCGGAGTTGGACTTTCAAAACACACGACGTAGTTAATCTTCTACTCTTACCTAGAACACACAACGGTTTTCACGTTGCGATACGTCGATTAAACTTAATTATATATTTAGCAATCTGTACGTCGGCATCGACTTTTGTTTTTACATTAATTTGAATTGTTCTTAATATAACTTTTAGCTTTCCCATTCTTAAATTTATTTTTGTTAGATTGAGTCAAAATCCACAAAGTACAATTGAATGATTTGGCTCTATTAATTTGTTCTTCTTTTACTTTTATCTTTGACGAAGGTTTATAGGAGGCAAAATATTAGGATTCATACAATTAGGGTATCAAAGACAGAGAAATTTATGAGTTGTTTTACTATATTTTTAATAATTAATAACATTGTTCTGTCAAAAAAATAATAATAAAATTGTACTCTTTTCGATAATGCATGTCACATATATCATCTTTTTTTATTTATTTTAATTGTGTTAGTCAAATTTTTTCAACCAAAAAACTCTCTAAGTGTAAAGTTTCTTAATGAACTTCACAATATATATATATATATATATATATTCATTTTAATTTCAATTTAATATATTTGAATGTTAATTGTTGAATAATAAATAAATATATACTTCATTAAAAAATACAATCTAACATTATATTTTATTTTATATTAGACATCCACTACTAAAAGAGACAGAACCTGCAGTTGACAGCAGAAACAACCTAATGATCAAATGAGTCTCACATCTCAAATTGTATAAGTTAACTTTTACTCTAAGGGGATACTCAAACTCAAACTATTGCTTGAAATACTACTTAAGTGTCGGTTGCAGTAGAGGCAACTTAAATGATGGAGAATTGGAGATATGTGTTAACTCCGCGCAGGTTTGGTTTTTCTGTATTTGGGTTGGGTACGTACCTCTTGTACCCTTTTGTTAATATATGTTCTTTTTGGCTGATTAAATAAAAAGAACAATACAATGGGGTCATGCATGACTAGATCTGAAGTCATGACAATATACCATCTAACTAGTGTGTGCATCTGGATTTGTGGATTTACATTGATTAATTATTCGATTCAAACCTTGGTCATTATCTAAGATAATTTTAAAATTCTTGTAAGGCGTTGACATATATACAATATAGTTAGCACTCACTTCACAGTTCACACCTTCTCTTTATATCTCTTCTCTTCCGTGTAATTATATAACCTCCAAATATTGTGAACTCTCATTTACATCAAGCCAAATTGAAGGTGTGTAATAATATAGGGACATTTTTTTTCATAATATTTATATATAATAAGCAAATTAAGGTATTTATTAATATAGTAGTACAAAGGATCTGCAACGGTCCAACTATACAATCTTTTAGACAAAATCAGACTTTACATTTTGACCAATGACCATATGCATGATCTCTACAAGATTAAAACAAGGATTTGAAAATAAAATTTCTGACCCATCCATCCTTCATGCAAATTAAGACTAAGAATGAATGACTTGTATATTCTCAATAATTGAAAATTTTGGCTGAAGTATAAAACCTTAAAAATGTAGTCTTGAATTTGATATATATATATATTAAAAAGAAAATCCACAAAGAGTGGGATCTTATAACACATGAATGTTGTTTGAAATATATCTCATTATAATCCCATACGAGGTAGAAGGATTGAAGTACAGTACACATCCTAATTAATCCTGAGAATATTAAAAAGACTAAATGAAGTATGAATAATTTCAGCTAATCATAGTAGCCATGTAAATAGCATGGGTGATATATGTCATGCAACAATATAAATTTGAAGTATTAGTCTATAATTATAAAAAAAAATTATATATATATTCCCGCCAGAGGAAAATTAACGTGTTTTCCATCTATATACTTGGAATTACTAAATAAAAAATTGAGCCAATAACTTACTGACGAACATGAATTTCCAGTTAATCAATCATATGGGGATGCTAATCATGAGATTATTTTTCGCTATCATGCTAGAGGCCCTGTGTCTGATATTGTTATATGAGGACTGAGGCATCTAGCAAAAGAATATTCTTTTTATTTTCTTGGTTTGCATGCATAATATTCCTCTTCATATAATTTTAAATCTACATTCTTCTTGTTAGAAAAAAAATCTACATTCTTTTCTGTTGAAAATTCTTAACTATACGCACGAGAAAATCCCCTGCAACGCAACGGTCCGGATGAAAGTTTTAATGGGGGACCCATACAGAAAGCATATTCAGAAGTAAAATTTCAGACAAAAGTTATTTATGTAAAAAGAAAATTCAGACAGAGGCACAGGGCTAGATTTTTTTTCAAGAACCTACAAAAACAGTGTACAAGAAATCAAGAATCAGTCATAATTTATGTAATTTAGACAGAGATATAATATGAAAAATATTTGGTTAACGTACGTCAAAGTGGGGCAATAATAAGTCATCTCTTTTTATGTTGAGGTATATTATGCGTGTGTGTTAAAAAAAGATTAAAAAAATGAGAGATACAAATAATTATATTTAAATGTTAAATACGGTACTAATATTTCTACGTTTAAACAATAGAATTTAAAATATATAAGATATTCTAATGCATTGGCTGCTCTGTTCAACATGGAATGCTATTAAAAATTTATGTAATAGTAAATTTTCTTATTTTTAATTGTTGTGCTGAAAATTTTAAATATCGTACTATTTGACGGTGGAAAATTTTACTTACCATATCAACATGCGATGGCGTACAAGACACTTCATAATTCTGGCGTAGCATATTGAAGTCATGCACAAAGTTACTCTCATATACGTACATAACACGAATACGGACAAATAAAGGGTAGCTGGTTAATAATTCTTCTCGTTTGAGAAACCCTAAAGGTACTTAATTTTATTTATTGATGACTTGATCCATATAACATGACTATGTTTTTTTCAGACAAGGATTTCAATTATTTGTGATGTTTGAGAATTTTTTTTTAAGTAGTAGAAGAAAGGAGAACTACCCATCAAACATAATAAATTTTGTAAAGATTAATGTGTAAAGCAGTAATTTTCGATTCTATTAACTATACATCTCAATAAGATGATATATTTGCAAGAGTTATATTATTGGTGCAATATTTTTTTATTTACAATATTTACTAGAATAAGATACTTTTTTCTTATCACGTTAATTATTTTATCTCAGGTTTGTTTTCCTCTTTTTTTCTTCTTCTTATTGTTTCGTTTTTTATTGTAAAAGAAAATGTACAAATTCAGGGTACAATTATAATTTTTCCATTTAGAAGGAATAAAGCATATGATTCAGATGGTTCATTTTTTTTTTTACGTTAAAATTGAGATGGTTCATGAATATTGCATGTTGTTTGAGAAAAGGATCGATGCTTATGCATTTTGGCCCAGTTACTATTGTATATCACTAAATACATAAAAAAATGTCAACAAAAAAGTTAATCTAGTTAGTAAGAAATAAATTTATGTGTCATTGGGATGTGAGATTCAATTTCTATTATCAATGTAGGTAATCTATATGCATCTTTTTAAACGTTAATTGAATCTTAAAATTTGTCTTAATTCAATTTATCTAAATTTTTTGTTTTCTAAAAAAGTACATGGAAAGTTGTATGATACAATCTCCATTTTAAGCTTGACTGTTTTATTCTATACAACTCACACGTACGGAGAAGATCAGCGAGACAAAGATCACAGTCACACACAGAACAGTAATACTACTACTACAAGACAAGGAACTACAGCGAGACTGTTATTCATGAATCATAGACATTGAAATCAATTCAAAATTAAACCATGATTAATGTTACATGTTGTATCCCTCACTTCAACTCTTGTTTCTTTATTTTGGTCTCTAATATATCAATTCAATTCAGTGTAACACTTTTCTAGACTCGAGGAAATCCTTTTTGTTAGGCTCTGTGGAGGATACGTAGGCAAGAAAGGTCCCAAAATCAGTGTCCATGTAACGCTTCGGATTCGCTTCGTCAACGAGTTTTGGCGACGGTCTCACCGTGCAGTTGAAGGGAAGGCTGTGCAGCGAAGCCACCGACACCCTACTCTTAATTTCATTCGCCACAACTCTATGCAATACGCTCTTGTATTTTCCGTTGCTATATATCTGTTAATTAATTCCAACCCATAAAATAAAATCATGATCAGCACAATATATACAAACCACAAATATGATATTTTTGCAACTTGTCATGTTTTTTTAGCTTAATTTCCCAGTACTGTTTATTTTAATTAACGGCCGCTCTCACCTTTGTCATATTCTGTTCTACTTTCTAAAGATGCAGTACACGCACTCACTTTTCATCACGATGTAGTACACACACGCTATAATCACACAGTAAAAACACAAAATAATAGTTCTAATTAAGGTGCATTAGAAAAGATAAATGATTCTAACTATTTTGCTGCATTTAGATTTTATTATGCATGAGAGATAAACAATAATATATATTAAGATATTTATTCATGTTGTTATAAATTAACTCATGCACTTCAAACAAAAAGTACTATTTTTCAACTTAACCATATCTTATACAGGTCTTTAACTTAACTAATTAACTCAATTAGACAAAAGATTGTAAAAATATAAAAATACTATTTTTCATGGTATAACTAATGATTAATT
Source organism: Glycine soja (assembly GCF_004193775.1). Classification (NCBI taxonomy): domain Eukaryota; kingdom Viridiplantae; phylum Streptophyta; class Magnoliopsida; order Fabales; family Fabaceae; genus Glycine; species Glycine soja. The sequence continues at coordinate 44,532,132 of NC_041020.1, forward strand.
AATTGCTATCCCCCAATTTATACAGTTGTTCATCATGCCGCTAAAAAAACAAGATATTTATTTTTTTTGAATAATTTCAAAGTAATCATGTTATAGTGTTATTCAGTTTGGCTAAAATATATTATATATTTTTCTTATCATGCTAAAATATTTATATACTTATAAAATTTATTAGCAACAATTTTAAATAATTTATCATACTATATTTTTTTTAGACGGCAAAAGAAGAATTTTATTCAAAGAATAAGAAGTGAATAGAAATTATCATACTGTAATATTATATTTATAAACTATTTCAATGATATATTTTTGTATAGATATAATATAGTGTATAATGTATATTTGAGTACCCGTTGAGCTTACAAAATTGTGTGTTAAAGTGCATGTAACTATATTGAGTGTGCATCTTCCATTTTTTTAAAAATGAAGAGAATTTATGGATTACCTCTAAGTGATCACCAACATTGACAACGAAGGCATTGGGAATGGGTTGAACGGTGACCCATTTGTCTTGGTGTTGGATTTGCAAGCCTTCTACCTCGTCTTGTAGGAGAAGTGTGAGGAAGCCATAGTCGGAGTGAGGGGGCATCCCAAGGGTAAGGTCTGGTTGAGGGCATGGTGGGTAGAAATTGGCCACCATCATTTGGCTCCCATTTTCAAACTCTTTGAGAATATTGTCATCCTCTTCTTGGTTGGCTTCCACAATTCCTAAGCTCTCTAGGATGGCTTCCATTACCACCAGGAACAAATGTTTGGTTTCTTCTGCGTAGGTGGCCACCACTTTCCTGGTTTTAAATGAAAATTATATATATATCAAAGCCAGCACTTGCATGACAGTGTTGCTTAATTTTGGACCATATTTTTATAACAGAATTCACGTATATTTTGATAATTTAATTACTAGATATTAAAAGCATACAATATTATTATTTTTCTTTGTTTATCAGTATTTTAAAAAATCATTTTTATTTATCTGTCATTTTGAAGTTTAAAATATCCTTTTTTTCAATTATCTTCTTAATTATAATTTTTAAAATTTTAAAATGACATGAATTACCAATATCAACGAAATTGTTAGCGAAATAAATGAGAATAAGATTAATTCGTAAGAGATATGATTATAAAAGATAAATAACACAAAAAAAAATAAAAAATATTTATTATATTTCTTAGTTTGATCTTAATCAACAAATAAAAAAAATAATTTTTTTCCTATTTACTTATTTAAATATAGTTATAATTCTATCTAATGAATTAAGCTAGCTGAACCTAACTTGCTTGTAGTAGTACACTAGTAGTCCACTACTCACCGAAAGTCCACTGGTGAAGCAGGCCAATGGAGGAGTAAATCTGGTAAGGGATGGCACAGGAGTTTCAAGAAATCCCTCCAACACAACACAGTGTCTTTGGTTTGGCTGAAGCTGGTCCCACATCGAACCGGTGCTCGCATATCAGTTGTCATGTACTTAGCTCTCTCCTCCAAAGGGAGATCGAAGAACCTCCCACTCACATCTATCATGCTCCTCACAACATCCTCCGAGATGCAATGATTTACCAACTGCATCAATCCAACACAACAAACTTCAATCACATCACTTTCTAATTCTTCACACTAATGATTAATTTCCCTTAAAATCTAATTAAGTTTCTTTGCATATATAATAATATATGTAGCTTAACATTCATGCACGAGGCTCCATTTTGTTTTTTATATCATATCATATACTCACTTAGGCAGCATTAAGTGAATGTGTTAGACATTTTATATTTAATATTAAAAATACTATTTTAAATCCATTAAAAAAGTTAGAACAACAAACAAAGGAGAATCCGTCTTCAGTCCATGCACCAAAGTCTTACCTGGAAAAATCCATACTGTTGACAAGCATTGGCTAGGGATCGAAGGACTTGGGGCCTATTTGGACCAAGCAATTCGGAAAAATCAATGATGGGTAATTGAAGATTTTGCTTCACAACATTTGAATCCTCCACACTACTCTTGGTGGGTCTTTCGGAAACAGGAAGTATGTACTTCTTAGGCACCGCATTAAGATGACCTTTCTCACACAAGTGTTTCACTCCTTTCTGATATTGACTTTCTGGGATATCATCCTTGCCCTTTTGCTCATTTAGTGCCATTGCAGGAGACATATAGGACCTGCTAATGTAAAGTAATTAGCATGTGGAAGTAAATTATATAAGAACATTCATATATATATATATATAACTGGAGACAAAGGCAAATACTATATATGCTTAATTTTATGTAATTATATAACTAAGGCTTTTTTTAATTTCCTTAATTATATCTATATATATTTCTATGCATATGATCTTTTGTCTGTGTGTGTTGTGAGAGATCAAAATGTGCTCTTCTCTTTAATTGGAAAAATTAGAGAGATGAGCATAAATTGAGTTGCAAACGCTAACACTACCTTAGTTGAGAAAAAAGGTAGTATCTTATGAGGGTTAGAAGGAGAGAAACTGAAAAATAAGCTTGAATGGGGTGTTAATGTAAGAAAATTTTTGATGTATATATAGTGAAGGGAAGAAGAAAAAGTGGGGCAGGGAAGAGTAGCATGTTTCGAAGAAACCGGGTTGAGAGTTCTGAACTTGACGACTAATTCCATTCCATTCCAAGTTTAACAATACCGTTGACAAAAGTTCAGTGAGACCATGGAGGAGGACAGATAATTAATATTAATAAGACCCCATTCTTCTAATTGCTAGTCTCTTTCTTGGCTAGCACCTACTACCTCTCTCGATCGGTCTCCTTGTGTTTTTCTTATTACTAGTTTGATTTTGTTTGTTTTCATTATTATAAAGTCTCAAGACGTTAATTTAAAAAATAGTCATTATAGAAACTCATGTATAGATATACTAGTATAGCTGACTTTTGGGGGTGCATATAAATCATTAATTTGGATAATAATACCCGTATACCTCTTTTAACGTGTAGAGTAAATAGAAGAAAGAAATAAAAAAAAGAAAAAAGGAAAGAAAAAATAATTGACATAATAATGATATAGAAAAAAACAAATACATATATATTATTATATTTATTATAATAATATATTGTTTGTCTAAATAAAATTGAATTCAGATCCTATCAATACATCTTAGGTTTGATTATTGAGAATAAAAAAAATATAATTGAAAAATAAAACTCTTAATTATAGGTGATTAGCTAAGTTTCTTGTTGATAATTGATTATCAAGAAAGTCAATAAATACTTTTGTTACTATTAAATCAAACCTAACATACAACAGTTATATCTTTCGCTTTTAATCTTTTTGTACTTAAACATTTGAACTTTAGAAGTTGTGTATCCTTCGATTATGATTAGGTTAAGTCATCAAAGAATATAATGAATGACTCAGGACTTGATTTAAACTTAAATCTATCATATTGGTGTGATATATACTTAATTGGTTTATGCCCTTACCTAATCATGCCTTTTTGTATCCTATCAAATCTTAATGTATTTTACCACATATCATCATATCTCTGGAAATTAAGGAAATATAATGTAATTAACCCTTGAATATTGATATAAAACCTAGGCTAGCTTGATCTAGTGAAAAAGCATGTTACACATTTTAATGTTCTAAGTAGGCATCCTCTAATCCTTTTCGAGAAAATTCATCCCGAAACAACTTCGAACTAACAATATGACTAAAAAATATTTATTCTATTAAAATTTTTTTGTGGACTTTTCTATTAATATATTACAGTCTTTTCCCTCTCTTTTCATCCGGTTAGGTTAAATCCGGTTTGGCTAAAGTCAGTTAAGTATAGCAGCCTTCATAATTATCATGCCTTTTCTCATTTGTTTTTTAATATTCAATCTCGTTCTTCTTCTAGTAATTCATTTTTGATGGCTGCGTGCTGTATACATGCCTGTCTGCTAGCTATAATAAATAATTGAAAATTCAAATCTTTAATCCGTACGTGAATTTACTTTCCACGTCATGTTTAAACCTTTTGTGACCCAAAATATATACACAATAATAATACATGTTTCGCAGGCAGCTTTTATTACCACGCCGGTAAGATATATCTACTCTCGATCGCTGTAATATTTTGTTATTAATTAATGGGTAAGTAGTGTTTTCTGGTTTCCATTCTTAATAATAATTAGCACTCTTTCTTCGTCTGTTTGAATTTTGATTTTGACTCCGGTATCCATTCTTAAGTAGTGTTTGAATGATGATTGTACAATCTTTACCTGGTAACTTCACTCATTCTTTTGTCTGCTGAGTGGATCTACATTGTTTTTATTATTTTTTCTAGAAGGGTTGCACGTTTTAAGTTACAGTCAATTTGGCTTTACTTAAATTAGACTGGACTGCTTCGAGAAGCTATAATGATAATTGTTTAGCTCGTTAGTTTCAAAATTTAATCTCACTTCAATATTTCTCAATTACGAACCCAATACTTAATATACTATGTTTGGAAGGCACGAAAGTAGAAATTGTTAACTTGCTCTGGGAGCATTAATTTGGAGAATCTTTTTGCTTAAGGCTTGCTCGGTTTAAATATTTGGATTTATTCATGCTGATTTTTTTATTTGAAGTAATTACTATTTAAAATTATTTTTTAAATGATATTTATAAAATTATTTAAAAAATAGTTTTAATAAAATTATAAATCTTATATCTAGAATTAATTCTACTTATTGAAAAAATAAAGAATCATTTTTATTACTTTGTATAATGAATTAATTTGAAATTCAAAATGTTACCCAAACGTTCGTGCTTATTACAGCTCAAACGTGATTTTAAAAGAAAACAAAAATAAACATGCTAGTACTACATTAGTTAGTAATGGATAACGTGTAAAAATTGTTGTGTTTGGCCGTTTTGAAATATAATGTCCTCTGATTTGATATATAACTAAACGTCTAAACTGGTAGATGAATTTCACAAAGTTATCGTTTGATGATTAATTAGTTGAATGTAAAACTTATTCTCTTGAAACATATATTATCGAACACATATGAATGGGAATTGCACCGCCAAAATGAATTGCAATTCACCAATTGTTGTAAAAAAACCTATTGTTGCCACGTTACTTGTCCTCTATTGTTTGCAATCTTGTTGAAACTACTGCTACGCATAAGTTGTCGGTCGTAGTGCTTACGGATTTATTCACCCTTTTGCATCCTATATATATATTTCCCTTACAATTATTTTCATTGGAAAAATCTACATGTACACCCTAAAAATGTGGTGTATGAGTGAAAGAAAGAAAAAAGATGAGGGGAAAATAAAAAGAAGAGAAAGAAACTAATTAATGTCATAAATGATGTAATCAACAAATAAAGAAAGAAACAAAAAATAGATGAAAGAGATGGAAGAGAAAATAAGTATATAATAATATTCTTTTTTAATTTTACTTTTTTTTTTCAAGTAGCTAGTAATATCTTATACACATTTGATGTATTTCACTTCTGCTAGCTAGCTAGCCAGTCAATCGTGTACTAGTATATGCCTTTTTAATTATTTTATGGAGTGAATATCCTTTGTGATATATCATTTGGAATAAAAAAAAAAGAGACCACTACTAAGAGCATGTTTGGTTGCGAATTGACACCCCTGAACGTGGATTATGAGTGGTCAAATGTGAAAAAATTGTAAGACTGTGATGTTTGATTTACCATGCTAGATGTGATTCATCAAGTAAAAATCGATTTTGGAAAAAGCTACTTAGAGTTGCTTTTGCATCATAGAGAATCAATTGATTATTTGATCTCTCATTTTTGCTCTCCAATCTTTTCTAGTGTCAATGAAGCTAATACATGGGTCACTTCTCTCTTGGTTGTTGCCGCTACCACCCTGCCATTGATTTCCTTCCTTATGTTACTCAGGAGAGCAGATGGAACGAAGTTACTTCTTCTGTGTTATCTCCATTCCTAACCAATTAAAGAGGTAAAGAAAATGTTAAACTTCCCTTTTGTAATATGCCCACAATCCACCCCAATATTTACTACTTACACCATTAGTTTTTACTTATTTTTTAAGAGCTTTCCACTTCTTATTTGATACTACTCATTTATTGCTAGTTTGTATTTTAATTAAGTTTGTAAGTTTTTATTAAGGAGGTGCATTTGCGGTCAAAAAAAAATTTAAGGAGGTGCATTTTATTTCACAAGCTTTTTTTTTTTTTTTTACAGAATTTCACACAACAGTAATTTTTTTTTTACAGAATTTCACAAGCTACTATATTATGCATTTTAGTTATTAATTTTATTATAAACAAATCATGTTACAAATTTTGCTATTTATTTTAAAATTAATAGTCTATATATCAATATCAATATAATAAATCAAAATGCAAAAGACATCTACAAACAACTGATTTTCGTAATTAATTATACACTCAAATAAACTTTGAAAGTTACTTTCCAAACATCATTGAATATGAAAATTAATTTTCTAATATATGTATCCAAACAAAAATCACTAAAATCACTATTATTCAAAATCAGTTTTATAAAATCTTGTTAATTTTGAACCAATTTTACGAATGTTCATCTAAACATACATACATATGTTTAAAATTAAATTAAATATGCAATTAGTTGGCTAAGAAACGTGGATTCTCTCATTTTAAAATTATAGATCATGATATACTATATCATGTACTAGTAATTTGAAATAGAAATAACATACATAAATATACGTGGAGACTTAGTATTTTCTAGTTTCAAAGTTGCGTGCTGTGAATTTGGATAGACGAAGAATTGACTAGGGGATAATAGACCTATTATTTGAACAAAGTCACTCAAAATAATTTATGAGTTTGAATACTCTGTAAGGAGGAGGGTTCCTAGAGAGTACTGAGTATTCTCTAGTAGGGTTCCTAGATATCACTGAGTTGTTTCGCCTATAATTAATTATTAAATTAAAATAGGTGTGAGATGTTAGGATGATGTCAAAGACAATACTTAACACCATCTCGTTAACTTCTAACTGGGTAGGTCATCCTCGGATGCAAATTCTCTCTCTTTGCTACATCGTGCACACTAATTAAGCAGAGAAACTAGAGATCATCTTCACCAAATCATCATCGCTTTAATTACAAAAATGAATGAATAATGGGCCAACAAAAAAGCCAAAAGTATATGTTAATTAAAATCAAATGTTCTGAAATTAATTCATACACAATTAGCTACATACATCATAAGAAAATAAAAATAAAGCAATATGTGTTTATACACCGGTTCGGATTGTCTCCCATACCGGAGAGGAATTTTATTCGATCGTTTACACACACATACAATTTCTCTATAACCTTTATTATCCTGAAAAAGCAAGTTGCAACAAGGGCACCTTGTGTCCTTGAACTACTAATATCTTTCTATTAATCTAGCCTCCTTAGTATCCTGAAAATAATAATAAAAAAAAGCAAATGATAATACATGAATATTCACATGTTATCTATCGATTAGGCCTTTAAACCTGATCATAGACCTGACTTACCCTCCGTGGACAAAGCTTGCATAAGAAACCTTGAATTTTTGAGATATTAGATTCTCACCGATGTTTAAAATTAGTTTATTTTATATCGGGGTACATAGTTTATAACTGGCGGGTTAACCATCTAATTTGTTGCCCGTTATGTATATTCTAATCCAAAACAATAATGAATGAAATTGGTATGGTTAAAATCAAAATTTCAATTTAAACCCTTATTCTGTTTATTTCAAAAATTAGATAAGATCTAAGATATTGTAAGAGTATATAATTTATACTCTCTAATATGTAATGTACATAAGATAGTTTGATAGATAGTGTATAAGCTATTTTATTTTATATTTGAGATAAATCAAATAATATTAAGATATCATAATATATATATATATATAATATGACAATATTACTTTTTATTACAATTATATAATAATTTTAAAATTAGTTTTAAATATATGTTTAAACTTTTAATGTATAATTCCTTTTAAAATTTTACACATTGTTTCATTTTTTTTCAAATACACACACGTACACATCCAGTCTACCAAGTAGCCTTAAGTTAAAAAAAAAAAGGAATTCATATTTGAATGTTTGAGAATGAACTGATTATTTTTCAAAAATAATTGATTTTCATAGTCTTTCAATATAGTTTTACGATTTACAAAAGTTCTTCTAAATTAAAACTTAATTTAATTGCTATAGATTTTAAAAAGCTTATCAATAATACCTATTATATCTGGTTCTGCATGTGGTTAATAAGAATTTTTTGTTTTAAGTTTTGGATTCATCGAGTTTTTGTGGATGAAAAACTAAAAACTTACAAAAGCTTACACCAAGTAATTACTTGATTCAACTTAATAAGCATCTAAATTAACTTTCAAAGATTAACTATTAAGGCTTAAAAAGAGAAAAGAAAGAATAACTTCATAATATGTTAAACGCATATATACATGCATGGAAATAAAACTAAAATTAATCAACCTATCAATTTAAAATATATTAATCAATTTTTTTTATATTACTTTGACTTTTTAACATTTGTAGGGTCTAGCCCTGACAAATCTATGTCATGTTTTGGATTATATTTTTACAAGTTGCATTAAGTTTTGTCCTCATTTATATAAGATTTTTGCCTTAAATATTGTTATTTTTTTATCAGAAAATCAAACAGATTTTATTTTTATCTGATAATTATAAATATTTTAATTACTTTCTTACATTATAAATATTTTTTGTAAATTTCTATAATTATAATAACCTCTACATTACAAGTACATATTTTCTTGATCTGAACTAAAAAGCATCCAGTGCGCATCAAAACCTATACCAGTGTATAAAAATATCAATTCAATTTACAGCATCGAATTCTGTCTCACGAAAGAATTGATATTTTCATCTATGCATGTTTTTGGAGATATGATTTAATTTACTGTCTCGGTCTCTTTGTGTGTACATTTTATTTTTATTTATACATAAAAATAAAAATTAATTTTCAATTTAATTATAATAATTTACGTACTCTATTCAATTCAATTAGTTGAGATAAATTTCCTTTATGCACATTATTTTATTTGATCGGTTTTAGGAATATATATGAAGTTCTTAAGTTTATTTTCTATAGGTCATTTAAAGCGCAAAAATCAACCATAATAACTAACTATGTAACGAAGATTGTAGAGTCCACTTCACGGCAGATCTATGTGCTGGTTTGGCATATGATCAGACACCTGCAACTCTGCAAGTGGGCTTTGTCTCCATTAAATAATTTTAACGAATTGCTGAATATTGAATATCACATCCTTCCCATACACTATATATTGTGTCACTTGATGAAGTTCTCAAGTATGATCTAGGGGGAGGCTAATTAATTACTAGTAATTATATATGGCATATATAGACTCTAGCAGTGAGAGTTGATACATGCAATTGAACATTTTTATGCAAATGATTTTCGGTTTCTAATGTCTGCCATTAAACTTTTACACTCTACATTATCATGGAACATATTATCCCAAAACTAACTAAATAAATATGTAAAAGATACACTTCAAAAGTAAATTATAAATTTATGCATGTAGTTAGATAGAGGTACGTACAGAAGTTCTACTTATAAATATACGGAACGCGTTGATTTTATGCATATAAGCTATGTAAATTAAGTTAATTAATAATTAATAGTATTGTTTCATAATAAATAATAATACAAATATTTATTTCAGACAATTATTTTTTATTTAAAGCGACGATGCATCAGTTGTTGATTAATTTAATATACATAACTTACTAACAAAGTCTACACTAGTTTCTCACCTCTCCCATGCTGAAATTATAATTAATACTTATCCATGCATTACAGCTGTTGACCTCTAAGTTTTTTGAACTTATGCACTTGGGTTTATATGTATCAATTATTAAACTAAACGATAATTATTAATTACGTGAGTATGCGCGTCAATCTATATACTAAGCACTCAATATATAACCAGTTAATCAAATGATTAATTTTATCAGTTAGGTGATGTACGTTAATAATTAATTAGTATATAATACAACCTGCAGGAAGAGATTTGAGCTATTAATTAATTGAAACCCTATGAATGGATCCATGCTTAGATATAGAAATATAGGCAAGGTACAACAGTTAAGAGTGGCATGATATATATATGATCAACGATAATAAAGTCTATATAATAGACAGATCACGAGAGACAGAGCTATAAAGCCAAGCTAAGCTAAGCATGTAAGTTAACAGTTTAGGGCAAAAGTATTATTCGCTGTCCCCACCAATAAACGAATGGGGGAAAATTCCAAGTTTTAGTCTGGTCTAGCTCTTATCATGTTTCGTGCAGTGGCCTTCTAAAGTGATGGAAAGTGATGGAAAGAAAAATAAACATAAAAGGACATGCATTAATTCGAAAAGTAGTTAAGCAAGTGTTTCCAGCATCAATAACCTTTAAGACAAGTTTTATCGTTTTATAGTGATGTTATAAAGAAAAATAAACATAAGTTTGAGAGTTAACATCCTACCGTTTGAATTCAAAAGATAAAATGCATATAAAATTAAATTTTTATCATTAAAGTTTAGATAATTTAAAGTAAAAAATTATATTTTAATATATAAATTCTAGTTAAATGAATGTATTAAAAGTTATTTTTGTTAATGATAATTTTTATTATAAATAAATAAGAGAATTAATAAAAAAACACGACACATAAAGAAAAAGTGTATGAGAAAAGAGATTATGAAACAAATAAAGTTACTTGTTGAGAGAAAAATGTCTTTACATAAGAGTGTTATTATTCCTTATAACCATTGAGTGAGTAAAGTACTCGAATTTGTATATCAATTAGAATGTGTTACAATTTTATTTTGAGACAATTCTGTTAACTTTTATAAATGTGAATAATTTAATTTGTAAGAACATTAATTATCCAATAAATAGAGACATTACAATGGAAGTTAATAAATTTTGACCAGTTTATTGCAAAGAAATTTATATTATCAATTAATTAAAAATACTTTAAATATATATAACAACTCATCTTTAAATTACACTTACAATGTATTTCAATTGAATTCTAAATTTTTTATATCTATTTTTCTCTTCTCTAAAGCATATCCATCCCCATTTGTCTTACTGATTGAAAAACTTCAAGTTTGTCCTATTTCCTCAATTCATTGGATGGGATTTAGCCTAACTTGTCGCGCCTTGCCTTAATATTGTATCGTGAACGACAAACATCGCTTCATAATATTTTATGTCCTGTCACCCCCATTTCGCTCGTCTCACTGACTTTCTAGCTAACAACTACTTTTCGCTAATCATCAGTGCTTCAAAATATAATTTTGATCTGATATTCATATTTTTTTAGTTTGGTTTTTTAAATTTAAAAAGTTTTATTTTAATTCTTTAAAGTGGTTAATGACTTGATAATTTAAATTGATCTTTCTATTGGTTTTTCAACGTCAACTATATTGATTTTGAGTGACAGGAAATATCTATGTATATCCAATGTGTCATCTCTTTCTTATGTGTCATCAAATTGATCAAGTTGATGTAATAAATCAATAGAAAAACTAATTTAGTCTAACAAAGATATTTTAATAAATAAAAGAGAAACTTTTTAAATTTAAAAAACCAAACTAAAACTAAAAAAAGACCAAAAAATTATTTTACCCTAAATTTTCTTTCAAGCACTTTAGAGTTTATACACCGAGTTTCTTATTTCCTATAACTAGAATCAAGGACGGAATTAGAAAAAAATATTTTGTGAGGAGGGGGGATTTCTCAAGTGATAAGGTAAGAAAAAATATTTAAGGGGATGCTTTCAATTGGTAAGAAAGAATTTGGTTTTGTCGTCTGACAACTATTTGACATTAGCTAGGTGGAAGAGCGAATTAGTTTTTCTAATTGAACATCCAAAGAAGATGAATCCATAATTTATCATGCAATACATTAAGGGACTCAAGTATACTATTTGATTTGGGGTCATTAAGCCTAAAGAAGTATCATATCTTTTTTTTATGGTGAATATAGAATTCGCCTTGTAACTACATTAAAAAACAACTCAAGCATATAATTTAATTTAAGATCATTAAGTCTCAAGATTATCATCTATTTTTCTGATAATGAATATAAGATTGATCCTACAACATTTGATTTATAGTCTCATTAAACCTTAAAAAAATTCATCTCTTTTTCCAACGATGAACACAAAGTTAATCTTTCACCTACATTAAAGGAAAACTCAAAATACCATTCAATTTAGGATCATAGAACATTAAAAATATCATCTTTTTTTACGTTGAATAATAAATTCATCTTTCAACTGAATTAAGGCACAACTAAGCATAGTAGCATCCATGCTTTTCTGTTTTCATGGTCACGATCAACCTTTTAGGGTTTATATACCCAGATACCGATTCTTGCACAAGATCATGCGTTATTGAATAAAAAAGAACCAAACAGTGTCAAACCAAACAATGTAGCCAATAGGCAAACAATTTAAAAGGAAAATTCAAAAATTGCGATTTGAAGAAACCCCATTGCTGTAACAAATGAAGAAATATCCTTAAAACATTAAACTCACTTTTGGGACAGATGGCGTTTGATTGACGAACACACCAATTACGTCAAATAAACTATGAAAAATTCCAAAAAAAAAAAAAATACAATTTTAAAATCAAGAGAAATAAAAAGATGTGACAGTGATAAAAGTCTCAAAGATCACAAAAAGAGATATTCAGACGAGTGACACTGTTAAATTTAGTATTGCAAAGTTTAAAAAGAAATTGACTGGACTCTTCATTCATCATCGTGGTCCAGTCAAGAAGCTGATCTTTCCTTTTGTTATGCTATTTTTCCTAATAAAAGTAACATAAGATTTTTTTTTTGATGATACTGTAGCTATAAGCTAGTTGGCCCAGAAATTAATATCTTTGGTGAAGCCCAAAACTGTGTTGCCGTTTCATTTTCTTTTCCTGTTGTTCTTTTTAATACCAATAGAGCGTCGTATTTCTTTATAGTTTGAAACTTGAGTGTTATCAAAATGTCAATCATCATCATAGGATGACTACTCTAGATGGTTTGGAAGATATCAATGACCTTACCATTTGTATAATAGGATTGGTCATAACAATTATGAATTTTGACTCTTTTGAACTTGATCAAGGATAACTATTTCATTACTCTCTTTTAAACTGCGCAATACTAGAGCCAAAAAAGAGACACGGGGAGACAGATGAACAACATGGAGTCATCTTCAGTAATAGAAGAATAAAAATATGAAGAAAATAGTAGAGAATGATACTGAAAAATATGAACATCTAAATATCAAGGTTTCATCACAAGCACTGGCATCAATCTGAAACGTGGGCTAATTTCACCGAGCATTAATCCCAAATCCGTTATATGCATATTCAAACATTGGTACCACTATTAGATCATCAAATTAAACGCAGTCAACAATTTAGTTTGTATTTGGTGAGTCATTTACAAAATTGATTCGAAATGAATTTGATTTTGTAAAGATAAAGATAAGATACGAAAGTAACCATATAATATTAAGATTATAGTTTCTTCTCTCTTTCCATAGCACTTAGTAAACCATATATTAATTCATCAAACAATCAAATATCACTGTCACAGAAATCAAAATCAAATAAAACTCTAAACCGTTTACAATACCCAGTTTAGCCACCGTATAAAAAAAAAGTCCGCATAAAAAAAATACCCAGTTTAACCAAAATACATTTTTAGTTTACTTTGGAGGCTGTACGAAATATAGCACCATTTTCAACCTTTAGCAAAACTTTTATTCAATTACTGGACAAAAAAATACTATTATTTAAAAAAATATTAATTTGAAAATGAACCACAAATCGGTTAATTTTTTTATTTTTCAATTTTTATAATTTTTTGTATGTGTTGAATTATAATATTAAAAGTTTGATATTTATATTTATAGAAGTGTTTCTTGTCATTTCTTTCGTATATTTCCCTTTTAAAATATTCCTATTTAAGTAAATTCTATTTTAAAATAACTATTTTAATCAAATTAATAATTTAATTATATTTTATAAAATTTAATTCAAGAAAGTGATAATAAATTCATTCTAGTGGTAATAAATACTTTTTACTATTTACTATTTAAAATACTTTTATTTATATAGATAAAATAAAGTAAAATGAAAAAAAAAATATTGTAATGTTTATAAAAAAAGTAGATTAAATTTTTAAGTATTTGATATTATATTCAAACTAAATGATAAAAGATTGATTTGGTTTGATTTAAATTTAATATTATATTTAAATTTAATCCCATATAAATTTTAAATTTGATTCGAATGACTTTTTCAAATGAAAACCGAATCAAACTACATTGCGGATACTGCCCATACATGCACGCTACTGCCACCAGTTGGAATCTCCTGCTTCTGTAAAGAAAGAAGAAGAGAAGAGGGAAAGATGAGGGTATTTTTGAGTTGTACTTATGCTTTAAAATTAATAGGGGGTGTAGGATGAGATTGAAGGTGTGCAGGAGAAAGATCCCTTTTCTCACTAGGATCGGCCCAACCCAAGTAGCTCAAATTGAATTTTGATACTTCAGAAGTTTCTGTGGTAGTCGGAGCGGCTAAGCATTTATCAAGGACTAATTATATAGCAATAGTTTAAAATTTAATAATAAAAAAAAGTAGGTATTGATGGACATACATCATTAAGAAAACAGGCACAAAATTAATCCCAATTTTTTTTATAAGGTTTGTTTCTTAATTATTTATCTCATAGAAATTGAGGTGTTCCAAAACCCTTTTTCGCTTCATAATAGCCCAAATACACTTGTCAAAATACATCACCAACAATGTCCTCTAGAGCAGGTTCAATAGTGTAGAACTAATATAGTATGTGTACCGCGCGAACACATTCCACTTGAATTAAGCAGTCAACCCAACAGAACCATCTTTAGTGGAACAACCATTCAAAGCTTAAGAAAGCTACACCAAAACCCAGCACATGGTGCAACATTTCTTTCTTATTTAACCACAACCTCAACCAATTCGACATGGAACATCAGATAGCAAAGACAACAACACCACATTGTCCTGCGACAAATTGCTAAAGGTTGAAAGTTAAGACCACCCCTCTTGTTATCTCCGGAGTTGGCATATATTTTGCTAGCAATAGCAGTGTACCATTGCATCCTCTTGAGGTATTTCGTTAGGCCTCAGAGAACGCAACGCAGGAACAATTCCACTAGAAGAAGCCTCATCAAGAACAACGAGCGAGTGCAAGAGGACATCCCTCCTTAACTAAATCCCGATTTTCTCAATCTCAACACAAACAACAAGTGATGCCATTCATTAGGACCAAAATGAATGTTCCATTTGTCTTGGGTAATGGCCGGATGGGGATGTGGTGGGATTATTGCCTTCTTGTAGCCATGCTTTCCATAGACCATGGTTCATGGACCATGCCAATTGCCCCACATGTGATTGTGAGTTAGCATTGCCAATAGAAAATTTGGGTAACGAACAAAGGGTTTTGCATGTGCATGGGGATTCATTGATGAATAATGATGACGTGAGTTCCACCCCAAGATTTCAACGACCACGACCCATGATGCTTCACACGCACTCTCTCTCGTCGCACATGCGGAGAAAGCGACGCAGTTTGAAAAGGTCCTTTTCTTAGGATAAAAAATCTTCGTACATTGTCATTATCATACAAAGAGATCAGCTAGGAGAGGCTTGTAACTCTTCTACCAAAGGGGTCATGACGAGTTAGTATAACTATACATGGAGATCACATATTAGGTGTTAGACTAAAATATGATCTTATAAACTACAAAATAAGATACAGGTTATTAATAAATGCGGAAAAATAAAATTAAAATATACTTCCTACCATAAAATAATTGTTTTGTTTTAATTTTTCTAAACTCTTACTCTCTTTATAAATAATAATTAGACGATAAAAAAAGATGAGTTTGGATCAAACACTAAACATTTTATCATCAAAAATGCATTTAGTAGATATTATTACTAATAAGTAATTATTATCATCCATTAGTAGTCATTATCAACTGTCAGTAAGTATTCAAAATAAAATACATGATATTAATAAATGCGAAAAAACAAAATTAAAATATATCTCTGATCGTTATCATAAAAAAACTGTCTTATTTTAATTCTTTTAAATCCTTATTCTCTCCGTAGATGTTAAATCAGACAATAAAAAAAATAAATTCAGAGACCAATTACTAATATAACCTATTAATAATCATTATTACTCATTACTAAATATTCAATATTTAACTGTCCTAAAGTATTTGATTTTTCAAGCCTTGATCACATGTATTCGGTGTTGATGAGATCATTCTTGCAGTTTCGGAACAGTACTACTGCAAGTGGGAGATACAATGCGATTCTTCCAAATTGAGTGTACCATGAATATTAATATTCATGACCGGTCTAATTAATAGAGTAGAAGGTTATTCTTCTCTTCGATCGAACAAATAAGTTCAAGCATATATTTCTCGTAAATAATAGTACAGATTAATTTGAGAGTATGATCATATTGATCATCAATTTACTTACCCTCCTTGAGAGTTGTAATTATGAAAGAACACCATATTAATCATGGAGGATTTTCTGACACATTCACACATATTTTTCGTGACCAACTTTTCTGAAACGTTTATTGCGCCGTTTATTGCTTTCTTACTGATCATCATTATCAACCATTGCTTTGGAGGAATGATGGCATATATGTAAGTTCTTAGATTTATATATGTTCTTGAAGACATGCAGGTAGGTACACAAAGGACGACGTTGAAAAGTGATAACTAAAAAGTAATGAACAGGGTATTTATGTTGGAATTACATATGCATGATATATTTTTATTATTTACTTTAAAAATTGAAACCCACCTAGGTGTTACTAAATTTTTATTTTTAAACTTGTACCTTTTGATAATTAAGATTTGAGAGTATGTGTTTAATTTTGAAAATAGTCATTTCTTATATGTATGCAATGCATATATATCAAATATATATAATTTAATACTTAGATCTAAACATATCTAATAATTGAAATTAAAAATTAAAATGTCAGTAAAAATAGAATCATTCAATCCAGAGAACAAAAACCTGAGAATATACAAATTTCTCCCTAAGAAGTTGAATGCAAACTAAAACCTATGACTAATTATCAAATACAACAACCTAATTATCGACCGACCCCGACATGATGCATATTCTTGTTTTAAAGTATGATGATGTTATGACCTAAATTCAATTATTGATTTATTTGTATAGATTTATTAATTTAGGATAAAGGTAGATGTATGAGTTTTGCTTTTATTGAGGCTCCAAATTTCCAGCACTCTACCTAATTGCCTTGTCTCATTAGTATGATAAGCAGAGAAAAAGTCGCTACGCAATAATAATAAAGCATAAAAAACTAATAATTTACATTTGTTATGGTTATACTGTTCCCTTGAATTCCCTAGGAAAAAAGAAAATCAGTGACAGAACCAATGAAATTATCTAGCGAATATAGAGAAGAAAAGCAGAGGACGTATTTTTAGGAGCTTAAAGGGGCAAAAGGAGAGAAAGTGTGGCCCATTTCATTGAACTCTCCAAAATTGGCAATCATAAATAGAAAGTTGATTTGTCCTCGTTACTTTATATGCACACGAAAAAAAAACAAATTACAGCAATCTCTTTTTTATAATTACACATAATTTTACTTTTTCTATTTTCCTGCATTAATTTTCCTTTAAGTTTAAAAACATTACAATAATAACACTTTTATATATTTAAAAATATAACACTAACATTTCCTCAAATCTTATATTAATATCTCTTATAAGAAAAGAAAAAATAAAATTTATAAAAGTAATGATTACTTATGTAATTACACGAAATTTCAGAAAATATTATTGTAAGTTGCTCAATTAAATAATTAATAAAATAAAAATACAAAACATATAAAAAGTTGTGGTTATTTTATGTAAACGGTCCATGTGGATGGTGGGCCATTGAAAACTATAAAACGGACTCCCCAAAGACTTGCCTTTTTATTCCTTAATTAAGTGTACACCAAAAACAATTAAATATTAAAAATATGCATTATTGAATCTTCACAAGAGGAATTTGTTTTTTGGAACCTAGACCCGAAAAGAGGGAACTTTCCTATATACCCTTTCTTTTCCCACATCACGGACCTTGGACAAGGCCCCCCTCCAAAGGCTCCTATTCTTTTCATTATTTTTATTGAAAAAAAATTATAATCACGAGGCTACCCACCAAAGAAGGTTGTGTATTACAAGTAAAAAAAAATGTTGATGAGGTTGAATATTGAATATGTACCAACTTGGAGTGTATGTAGAAGGAATAACCATTAGGATTAATTAGGAGCCAAAAGGTGCCCTATGAGGTATGCCTTTTCTTCTCCTTGAATTTGAAGCAGATGGAGAAGGCGTGGCTGGATACATGTCTTGTGTTGAACCTTCACGCAATTCTTCTTCTTGCTGTCTTGATGAGACTGATCCTCTTGAAGTATCCATTGTTAATTCTTCATTCCTACCATCCAAAGCAAAGCTTGCATCCCCATTTTTCCTTATTCCTTCAAGCTATAACAATAAAAGTATTATCAATACCATCAAATTAAACCAATAATTAATTAAAATGGTCACATTAATTATATGTCATGCCATGTTGTCAACAATACTGCCTGATAATTAAAATCAAAATAAATACAAAACTCATGGTTTTTAACTATTAGTATGATTATGACGGTTAGAAATAATCTAAGTTCTACATCGATTAAAAATAATTTCAAATTAGAATATATAAGTGAGGGAAACCCTCACTCCTTGAACTAACTTTTGAAATTGAGTTAGACTTTTCACATTATTTATTCTAAGATTATATTAGAGTATATTATCATATCTTCTAACCATGACTATTAAAATTTAATTAAAATGTCAATGTGATATTGTTATACAGACAAGATGAATATTCAAAAGTAGAGGGAATATAATTATGATGGTGAATGATGGCGATGGGCTTTCAAATGTAGGTGATGATGTATGGGTGGTGGGTGTTATAACCATATGTTGAGGATGATTGAGTTGTGAATGATGTGCATGTTGATAATGAAATGAACAATAAAATGTTTTTTAACACAAATGATAAGAGAAAAATATTGCGAGGGCAGATTTGAGATGGAAAAATGATAATGATAATAACATTTCACCTTACATCCCAAAGAACAAAACCGAAATGGGTCCAAGAGGCTCCTTCCGCAAATCTCACAAATGTGAGCTACTCCTTTTCCAGATTTTGGCTGAGGCCTCACATTCAGGAACAAAACTCGAGCACTGTTGATTACATATGTCTGCACTCCACTTATGTCCAACACTTTCTGGATTTCTGAAACCCTCACTACATCGTGATAAGAAGATCGCCTTATCTAATCATCAATAACAACCTCACAAATTAAATAAGGAAAAGAAAAAAAGAAAAAAAGAAAAAAAAAGACCATTTCATTTACATACATTATATTATTCTCTCAAAACATTGTAAAATCAGCCCCATTGTCCAAATGCAAAATATTATACTATTATACATATAAATCCAGAAAAGAAAATATAAATGATGAAACATGAATATGCAAGCAGTGTTCATTATTGTAATAGAACCCCACCCACCTGAATGACTTGATGATCTTTGTGTCTTGAAGAACTGCAATAAAAGCAAAAGGCTTCGCCATTGCAATGTAGGCAAAACATATTACACTCGCTTCTAGCGGCCTCTGCGTGAATCCGACACACGTTGAAGAAAGGTGTGTGAAGAAGTTGTTCAAGCCAAGGAGGTACCAGAACAGCTGTGTCCTCCTGCAGCTTAAATCCCATTGTTGGAAAAATGGACATTCTATAAAACATCAATTCAGTGACATAAAGAAAATCTGAGACTAGCACGCATAATAGATTCGTGAAAATTTCTATATAGATTTATAAATAAATACATATACCATTGTCGGTACCCGTGGATGATAATAATAATAATAATAATAATGTGGCTCGATGGGTTAGTGAAGAATGGTGATGGGATTCAATTGTTGAAAAGATAGTTGCGGATTGAGAGAGGAAGCAAGGTGCTGAGATGAGAATGGCGATGGAAAGAAAGAGCAAAGAGAATAATAATAAACGGCCTTCAACTTAGAATTCAACTACACAGCAACGCTAAAGAGTATAAGGACAAACGGTGATTAAAGAAATAAGGGATTGGATGGATGAGATTGAAGGCAGTGAGCGTGGGAAGACGACAACCGTTGGATGTAATTTGGAGATGTTGTTTGGAGCTTACGCAACTTTGGAGCTTGAATCTTCTTTGCGTCTCTACGTTGCCACAATACAACTCTCCAAGGTCGGCTACGCATGGCCTCAACAAATACCACTATTTACCTAGCCTACCCTAGCTTTATTATATCATTTATTCATCCACCATCATATGCCATACTTTTCCACGTGGCATCACATCTAAGTTCCATCACAGATTGGTGGCTCCACTGCCATGGTATCAAAAAGAATCTAATGTTAGCTCTTTTAAATTAGTTGAATCACATATTTGGTTAATTTCTTATTTGTTTTTTTAGTTTAGTTTGATTATTTATATTTTATAAAATTTATTTTTGTCTTTTATATTTTTAAATTGATTTAATATGGTTCTTTCATTCATTCAATATTGATATGATTAATGAAATAAAATTATTAACAACTACAAATTATCACAAAATATAATTTTTTTAAAAAAATTTCTTCCTTCTCTTCTTTCTTTTCCTTCCTCCTCTTTCTTCAAATTTCAACACGCACAACCTCCTCCTCCTCGATCACACTAACAAGTTCCTTTGCTTTGTCTTAGATGTTGAAACCAACTATGAGGCTAGTGCACCACAACTAGTCATGCACGACCATCATGTCACCATCCCAACCTTGACCCAAACCCCACCTCACCAAAAATCCAATTACCTAAATATGGCTTCTCTCATCTTGAAAATTAGGAATGTGAGTGGGTTCGCGGACCCTAATTGACCTAAATAGTTTAGGTTAAATAATTTTTGTATTTGAATCAGACCTAAATTGAACCAGTCAAACTTATTGAATTTTGAGATGGTCATGGGTTTTAATATTTAAATTCATTGACCCATTAATTTGAATTAAATTATTATTATTATTATTATTATTAATATATATTATATATTTTCAAAATTTTAAAAAATCAAATACTATTGACTATTACATAAACTTATTGACCTGAATTAAGTAAGCATCAATATATCTTTAACCTTCAAGATCAGAGCAACAAAGATTTTATTGATTGAAGTCACTTTAGATGGGCTTCTAAAAATATTTGGAATCTATTTTAAAAGAGTAGGTCTCATAATAATGTTTCATTGGTTTTGATAGAAAAAGTGTTTAAAATCCATCCTTACCATGCTCATTAAAACCCCCTTATCTCCAATATGGTATGTTTAATTTGCTCATCCCCCATTGGTAGATAGATAATTAGGAATCAATGGAGTAAAATAGAGTGTGATTGCATCACAATTTTTTTTAATAAAAAATCTAACAAGAAACAATTGTATCTGATTCGTTTAACTTATAAAAAAATATTGTGTTTTAAAAAAGAGCAAATAAACTTAAATGTTTTGATATGTTCACTCAATCAAACCCAAATTGTTTACAAACAAGTTGATTTTGGTTGAATTTCTTTTTTTTAGAAAATTAACCCAAATCAATCCATTTAAATTTGATTGAATTGGATCACAAGTTTGACCAAACCCAACTCAAACCCTTGTTGAAAATCTTTCATATTTAAGCACTAAAACCATAGTTTAAAAAATTTGTACAAAAATAAGAAGTAAACTGTGGAGAATCTGATTTCTCTTCATGAATCATGAGGGGAAAAAAGCATTTTGCTAAATAATTTTGGTAATTGATTTTTCATGATATTTAAAAGAAAAAATCCACCGAATAATTTTATTTGAATTAAATTAACTTATAAATCAGCAGAAAAACTTGTCAAAAATACTCCATTTAATTTTTATGACTGGTCACTCATACGTTCAATCTTAATATGTGGAGGGTGTTACATTGACTAAAAATATTATTAAAATACTTCTTTTAAAATTTAGTATAATTGATTTTAAAAATTGTATAATTTTATTAAAAAAATAGTATTTTAACAAACATTTTTGTTTATCAAAAGAGTATATACCTTTGTTTTCTGAAGATTGTTTTTTATTATTAAATATTATTTTATTTTATTCAGTGCATTGGTGATTAAACTCTTTATTTATTAAAATGTTTTTTTAAATAAAAAAAGAAATTAAGCCAAGGAATCGGAAGTTAAAATTTTGTTTTCAGAGACAGTACGGTTAATTAATCAATTGCAATGAAGATACCTTCATGTAGATTGTAGACAAAATGTCATGTCAGGAAGGATTAATCTAAATTATTAATTTGTACTTCCCTTGAATTTATCAATTTAAAATTATTCACATACTATTTGATTGGATGGAAATAGGATAAAGAAAGCAAAAATAGGAATGATAAAAAAAATATTAATTATTCGGTATCATAAAAATCCTCTTAAAAAATAATAATTTGGTATCACAAAAAATAAAAGTAAAGTGAAAAAGGACGAGACTTTTTTTTTAAGAGAGTTGTACCTTTTCATTCTATTTTTTCACCTATTAACTTCCATTCATTTTTTTATTTATCTTTTTCCTTATTTCTTTTATATTTTTCTCTGATCAAATACCTTTATTTTTATTTTTTTACCTATTTTCTTTCACATTTTCTATTTCTATTGAACGATGTATTTGGTTGGAAGAAAAGAAAAATTGAGTGAATGAAGATAAAAAAAAAGTAAATGAAAATATGTGAGAATTAAGTGAAAATTTAAAATAATTAAAATTCATAAAATAATATTTTAAATATATAAGTTATATTTTATATTCATAAATTGTGATATAAGATTATCTTTAGTGATAGACAATTTTTAAAAAAAAATTATGAAAATTTAATTCAAAAACAGAAATAAAAGAATACGAAATATACCAATGATGGAAGATAGGTTGAGATAATCTGTTTTAGTTGTAGAAATCCTCAACAATATCGGTCATCTTCTTTCAACAAACTGGATCATCACCATCAAACAAAGCCTCCGGGAAGGAAACGCTCGTGAAGCTTGGAAACTAGATGATGGAACCCTTCCACTTGTCCCACGCCACTCTATTCTTATCTGTTAGACCTTATTCTTTCCTCTTCTCTTTTGCTTCTTTTCCTTTCTCAATCATAAAAGAAGTTGTACAAGTAACGTGTGAAATGTACCCATAAACTAGAGGGAAAAAAAATATTTAAAACGTTTAATTAAGATAGTGAGCCTAAATTGTGTACTCTAATTTATAATATAGGATTATAATAAAATAGAATTTGAAAATTAATTTTAAATTATTTTAAGTGCTAACTAAAAAGTTGATACATTTGAAACTGGCAAAAGATGAATGGGCCGCCTGGCCGGGGCATCCTTATTGGATCAAACTGGAAAGAGGGCCCCAGCAACAGTCAATCCAGAGCCCCAAAATGGTTTTATGCTTAAAATTTTTTATAAAAAAAATAAAGCCATTTTCCGATTTCTAAGAAGGAACCAGTTTTTGTTCCCACTTTCCTAAGTTTCCTTCTCGCTCCCGTCTCTGAAATTTCGAGGGTTTCATCGTTGCTGAATCAACAATTCGGAACCAGTTAGCAATGTTCAGATTCTGGTAATTCTTCGTTACGCTCCTAAAACTTCTATTAAATTAAAATAAATTTTGTATACATACATACATACCTGCATAAATCTCTTTATGCTTGGATTGTTTGGATTAATGGAAAGAAATGAAAGGGAAAAAGATGAGATGGAGTAGAAATAATGGAACTCATTCCAATTGATTCCATTGTTTTCAACCTTTTTCCTTACCTCCCCAATCGAGGAGTATGTGATGGAATAGATTTTTCTTTCTCAATTTTATTAGGAATTTATTGTTTTGTCCTTTATCTTCTTCAATCCTACAGCACTAACTAACTACAGGTGAATACACGCTGTGGGAGGAAAGATTGGCAGCGACTACTTTATTTTCCCATGGCTCCATTATGATTGCTTTCCTTCTCCAAAAATAAGATTACAATAATTGTTTTTATTTTACTTTTAAAATTATCATTTAACTTATATTTGTTATATTTTGCATCGCCCCTCTTTCCTGTTTAGCCTTCTCGATCCCTACACATTTTTTGGGCACTTAGATATGCAACTAATTTATTTTAATATGTTTTTAATTTAGATAAAAAGATTTTATCCCCTTTTTTTAGTTGTGAAGTTCTCATATAAACCAAGTGAAGCCCTGCGTAAGATGCTAGTTTCATTACCCTCATAGTATTTTAGTTTCCAAACCATTTTTTTACCGCCTTAGTTGCTGCAAAATGTTTTCATAGGTGTGTGTGTCAGGTGATAATAAAAAGAGGAAGATAACACATGATTGAAGTTTATATTTTTAAGATAAGGGTAATATATAAGAATAAAAATAAAAATTTTGTTCCATTCTATCATAATATATCCAAACAATAGGACGGAAGTTTTATTCCATTATGTTTCAGTTTAATCTTTTTAGCCAATTTAATCGCTATTGCGTGTTTGATCACATCACACCAAAGTTTCAGTAGAACAACGGCAACAATAATAATAAACTGAGTTTCCAATTTAATAGCAGTTAATAGCATATATGAATTTCTGATTTGATAGCAATTAATAGTATATATGAATTTCTGATTTGGTAGAGATTAATAGCATATATGAATTTTCGATTGTGTGCAGGGGATCACAAGAGCAACAATCACAGGATGGTTCTTCGCAGTCACAGTCGTGGTATCCGCCGTCGGTGGTGAGTTCACCAACTTCGTCGAGGCCTGTTACACCGACTGCATCTTCTTCTTCATTATCACAGAGGCCTTCGTCTCATGTTCCACCTTCTGAAGCTGCTGCAGTTATTGCCGTTTTGAAGGACAAGAGGTTTGTGTTTTTATCGCTTTTCATGATTTTAGTTGTATCTGATTTTGTAAATGGAAAATAGTTAGGAAGGTTGCCGTTAATCGTAGAATTAGTACTTTCTAGTTACTCTGATGTTGTGAACTGTTCCTATTTTCAAATATGCTGATCTTAATTAATTTTTCTGCTCTTTATAAATTGCAGTGTTGATGAGTTGCGGAAGCTTTTATCTGACAAAGATGCGTATCAACAGTTTTTGCATTCACTTGATCAGGTCAAGATTCAAACTAATGTAAGTTTCATATCTTTACTATCTCAGAACTAGTATGTTATGTTTACCTGCTGAGTTTGCTGAAATTTGTTGGTCGATTTCAAATTCTTCTCTATGGAGTTGAAAGGGTTACCCCCCCCCTCTCTCTCTCTCCCTTTAGATGTGAAATTATTGATTTCATTGTAGGACTAAGGCCTTAGGGTAGCTAGCAGGTTCCTGGCTGTTTTCACATCCAGCCTAGAGAAATGCCTCTATTAGTCTATTTAGATTAGTGGATATAAAATATCAGTGGCTCTTCATATTTTCTTTAAAATGATTTCATCGTGCTGCTTGTGCAATGAATACTTCAGGTTTTTTTTGTTCCTATATACTGTACTGAGATGGAGTTCAGTTGCTTGTAGTATTCCACCTTGATCTTTATTGTCTTTGAGAGTGTGAATTGTCTCATTTGGACATTATGGATATGTATGGAATTTGTTAATACTTGAGATATACTCATATTTTTTTAAGGAGTGTGCTGCTAACTCTGTATTTGTTGAACTACTTCAAAGTTATAACTTGCTAAATTGTTAATTGTTCTAAAAAACAAGTGGGATGTTGCTAATATATTCCGACTTGTTTTCTAAGAGTATTACAAGTTACAACTTGGATTTGTTAAATTGCTCTCAAAGGTGGAACTTCTTAACACACTTCTTTTAAAAAAAAATACTAACAACCCCGTATGTTATTAATCAATTGACACAAGGACAAGGTATTAAACTTTGTAAAATGATACCTTTAATAACATTTTACAAAAAGTGAGTTTTATATTTTGCAAAAAGTTATTTAAGGTCAATTAACAAAGTTTAACCGCTCATGTCAGTTGATCTTATTCCTATACAAACTTGTTTGTCAACACATGGAATAGTACAATTTAATGCGTTAGAAGGGCTGGGAGAATCCTGAACTGTCAATCATGTTCTGGTGGATTGCATCCAAATGCATGAATATGGTAGGATTTGCAATTTAGCTAACCCAGGAATTAGGCATAAAATAGCAGAATGTTGGAGCTGCCTCATCTATATAAATGGAAATCAGCCT